>NC_056740.1:424208536-424210882 GCF_019279795.1 Protopterus annectens
TTATTTGGGAGAAAATACAGCAAGTATATTGTTAGCTGAGCCAACCAGTAACGAGAGACAAAGCTATAGTTGCCTGGGGAGAAGGTCCTTGCAGGTGTACAGAATAAGGGTTTCAAAAGCAACATTAATGAAAGAGGAATGTATGAAAGCAGAAGTAATGCTAGAAAGAAATAGGTCACGGGAATATAAGTATCAGAACTATTTGCAGCATTGTGATAGATTTTAAAGGGCAGGGAGTAGTGACGGAGGGAAGCTGAAACACCTTTTGGCAATTCTCAAAAAAAATTTTTTTACTGGAGGCAAGCCCTCCATCCACCCACCCCCCAAAGTTATATATATAAGTACTCTGAGGTCGTGTAACAGTGGAGAAAAGGGAAAACTCTACTGTCGCCAAAGGCGTGTTTAATTAGCACAATGTCTCTAATCTGTCAGCAGTTGGAAAAATTGCTGTCAATATAGTGACTGTATCCCACAATGAGGAAGATGGTACAGTTATAGAGTAATAATTCAATTTATCTAGATAATAGAGTGGTGTTTATTAAAATGGAGTCATTATGCATAGCAGTCTGTTTAAGTGGGATGTATTATGTACAAGAAAATGAAGAAAAACAATTCCTGGAAATTTCTTTTTAAGCCATGTGCCATATCAAGGTTCATCTTGTGAATGTCAGAAGTCTTAATAACAAACTCCTCTAGTTTCTCCATTCCTGATTAAATCTTACCTTCTAATTTAAAATGTTTAAAACCAGCACAATCAACATTTCTGAATTTAAGGATTTCAAATGGGCAGAACTTCTGAAACTGTCAGGTAAAGTATTGAAATTCATTTGTATCTGCAGCGATGCCAACATCTCCTCAGTTCTTTATATACAGAGGAGTTCTACTCCCACCTACCAAAGTGCTTAGACCTAGGCATCCCTACTAGAGTCACATATAATAGGAAGTTTAGAAGCAAGCCTCCCTGGTAGCCTCCCAATATAAATAAAGTATATAGCAAGAGAAAAATGTATTAAGTGCTTTAATGGATGTAAATCTTCTCATATTATACGCTACGTCAAAACATCAGCAAGGAACTAAAATGTACTATCAACAGGAGTAAGAAAATCAGGGAGTGAAATTGTCCTCTGAACCTAAGGATAGTTATAAATCCTTCCTGATTTCATTAGGAGACTAAGAAATCACACCCAGTGGTGTTCTCAACTTACCTGAAATGGTACCACCATTCTAAGCCAGTATATATATCAAATATACTGGCAAACAGTGTCACTGCCAACTGTACCATTGAAACAACCATCTAATTCCACAAATCCTTTTCACCACTCAAGATCACAAAGAAACACATCCTGATGGGGCTCTCTAAAAACAAAAATATTACTTCCATTTATGTCTGTGGGCCCATTTAATTTACCCATATGCCTAATAAACAGTATCAAGCATAGCCTTGTTGAGCCTCTCTTAATATGTTTAACTTATGCTTAGCTACAGACTTTGTTCCTAAAGTATGCAAACTGCAGTTGTGATGGCCTTACCCAAGGGTGGTCCTATCATAGACCCTGGAAACTATAGACTTGCAAAGCCACAAAATGTATCCTATCTCCTACATCACTCGATGGGTTGCCAACTGGCTTACTGACAGAACCCACACTGTAAAAGTAGTTGACTCCAAATCCAACTCCAGACAAGTGACAAGTGGAGTACCTCAGGGTTCAGTCCTGGGACCTCTCTTGTTTGGCATCTACTTCTCTGAAGTACAGGCCAACACTAAGGGACTCTGGCTAACAAAGTTTGCAGATGACTGCAAACTGGGAGCCATTATTGGATACCCAAATGATGTGGATACTCTACAAAAGGGCCTTACAGAAACAGATGTTTGGTGCCAGAGCCATAGGCTCAAGCTCAATGCCAAGAAATGTATAGGTATCCCCTTTGGGAAAAAACATGTACTCGTGAATTATCACATAGGTGGCAGTACACTAAACATTGAAAGTGTGATAAGAGACTTAGGGACACAGGTGGACAGTTTTCTCACCTTCAATGACCATATCGCCACAACAGTCTGGAAATCCTTCTATGTAGCACACCTCATCACTAAGGGATTTTCATCCAGAAAAAAGGAGGGTCATTGTCCCACTGTACTCATTCCTCATTAGACCCATTATAGAATACAACGCCCCATTTGGTATGTACCTCTCAAGACATCTACAACTACTCCAAAGGCCGCAGAAATACCTCACTAAAAGAATCACAGGCCTAAAGCAGATGCCCTATGCTGACTGCCTTAAAAACTCCAGCTATACTCTGTCGCATATTGTCTATTCTGAGGTGATCTCTGCTTAAAATACATGG
>NC_056740.1:424211382-424216382 GCF_019279795.1 Protopterus annectens
ATATTTTCATCATCAATTTGTATTAGTACTTAGTGCTGGCCTGTACTTCAGAGAAGAAAATGACGAACAAGAGCGGTCCCAAGGCTGAACCCTGAGGTACTCAGCTTGTCACTTTCTGGAGCTGGTTTTTGAGTCTGCTACTTTTTCAGTGTGGGTTCTGTCAGTAATCCAGTTGACAACCCTTCGAGTGACATAGGGATTAATGCCCAGCTTAGTAAGTTTATCTATGATTCCGGAGTGGGGGATGGTGTGAAAGGCCTTGGCGAGGTCTAGTTAGGCTGTGTGGAGCATCTTACTCTTGTCTGTGGATTTGGAGACTGATTCGAACAAGTCCGTCAGGTTGAAGACACAAGATTGGCCCTTTACAAAACCAAACTGGGTGGGGTCCAGTGTTTGAAGGTTGCCAGTGTCTTTCTTTACAAGTTCCATGATGCGTTCCATGGCTTTGTAGATTAGGCTCGTCAGACTTATGGGACAATAGATGTTAATCTTGTTTCACTGTTGCAGTCCTTACAAAACTGGTTATCCTGCTCCCGCTAGCCCACATTTGGCCAGAATACCAAATCCTTGGTATATGACGGCTGCTTTCGGCCATAAACCTGATGTGAGGTATAAAGGAAGGCAGCCAATGCCATTTCCTCAGTTTTTCTTGAGGGGAGCCCGAAGCAGAAGCAATTTGCACGAGTTTTCGTCGGCCGATTACCTTCTTTTGTATTCCGACTTCTTCAGTTCTGGTCGGCCGATCACCTTCTTTTCTATTCCGACTTCTTCAGCTGAAGACATCCTCAGCTAAGTACCCCCATTGGCGACCCTCTTTTCTTCCTTTAACGAATGTCAGAGAAAGTTAATAACTGTCTTGTCTGAGTAAAACTTATTACGCACCGTGATTTTCATTCTTACTGTATCACTTGCTTAGGCCTTGAGCAAGACGTCCCTAATTGTGATCTCTGTGCTTCTTTTAATCCGCGTACCATGTGCCGTAGAACTAAAATTTTATATAAGCATTTTGGAGTTTGGCCTAGGTTTGTTGGTATGGCGTCTTCTGGTCTCCCGACTTCCAATGTTCCTAAGAACAGCAAGGTTAAAGACCGCCACAGGCTTAGGTTCAGGTTGGCCAATGATGTTCCTGTTAAGTTGGTCATCGGACCAGCGGTTCTCAGTGAGGCGCTTTTGCAACCCCTGCCGTCTGCGGATGTTCAGCCACAGGCCTCTGCTGAGACCCTGTCAGAGTCCTCCATGTTGCAGGCTTCCACTTCGTCTTCTGACCCTCCGCCAGTCACTACCTTCGATGGGTCCGGAGCCGCTAAGCAGGCCCGGCTTCTGAGGCCTCCTTTCTTCGTCCCGAGACCAGACCCAGACCGACCTTGGTTCAGACTACTACTGTGGCTAGACCTCCAGAGTCCCTCCGGCTTTCTAGCAGACCTTCCAGCCGCACATTTACTGAAAAGCAGGCACCGGCCTCCCCTCGAATTCCTCAGTCACAAATGATTAAAATGCTAGTGATCTTTTGACTCTTATCCAGGGCTGTCAACCTCATTTTAAGAAGGCTAGAGAATTGTCCCCTGAGGTTTTGTCTCTGTCAGTTTCTGATGTTTCCAGCAATTCTGCTGATGAAGAGGAAGATTCTCAACTTTATTCTGGTTTTGAGGATTCTGATGCAGAAGAATCTATCCCTTCTGCCTTTCCTCCAGAAGATTTTTCTTTTGGAGATACTCTGAATACTCTTAGACAGCATTTCAAGTGGGAGAGTCAGGACTATCCTCAGTCTAAGAAAAGGATTAGGGAGTTCTTGGATTTACCAGAGCATAAACCTCTGGATATCCCTCTGGTGTTTGAAGTACTTGATGATGTTTTCATGGAGAATACTTTGACTTCTAATTCTGTTCTTCCTGCTCCTAGGAAACCTGACAGGTATTATAGAGTTCCCGTTTCTCATCAGTTTCTTTTTAGGAGTCCTTCTGCTGATCCAGAGACCATTACTCGGGGCCCTAAAGGTGTTAAGGCTACAGTTGCAAAAAATCCTGTTCCCTCTGATAAAGAATCTAGGGCCTTGGACAGGTGGAAAAAAAAGGTTTATACCTCTGCCACCCTTGCTATTAGGTCTGCTAATTATTTTTTTTCATATGCTTAAGTTTCAGCAGCATACATTGGAGGCTATTAATGCTAAATTTGCTAGTGTTTCTTTCCTGGCGGAGAGTAAGGACATGCAAGATTTATTGAATTCTGCCACTCTTGTGACTAAACATTCTTTACACTGTGGTTTTGACAATTTTGAGGCTTCGTGCAGGGAAGCAGCCACTGGATCTGTTATCAAAAAACATACTTGGCTCAGGGAACAGCCCCTTTCTGGGCCTGTTAAATTTGTTACTGTATGTACCTTTGCATAAGGACAATCTTTTTGGTAACAAAGCAGAAGAGGTCTTGAAAAATGGGAGGATAAAACCAAATCTGTGCAAACTGTTAGATTTTCTGCAAGTTCAGTCTCCTTGTTTTAGTAAAATTTTTCCTGATCCCAGTAAACAGGGACGCACTAGGTCTAGGGGTTATGTCTTCTAGGAGACAGACCTCTGTTCCTCAAAAGACTAAACAATGGCGTGCTTCCTCTTCAAAATCTGGGAATTCTAAGCAACCTTCCCAAAGTAAACATTCTGTTTGACTCGGCCCTCCCCTTGCCTGTCCCTGCTAGCCCAGGATTGCCTTTGGGGGGAAGGTTGGCCAGTTTTGCAGACGTTTGGTCCACCATCACAGACATCAAATGGGTCCTCGAAGTAGTACGCCAGGGCTATAAGTTTTCTTTTCACACTTTCCCTCTTCACCAAGGATACCCAGATATTCCTCCAAATCAAAAGGCAGAAGCAGAAAAGCAAATGTCTTCCTTGCTGAACCTGGGAACAATAGAGCCAGTTCCTGTACTTCAGATAGGCCAGGGCTTCTACTCAAGACTTTTTCTGGTTCCCAAAAAAGGGGTCACCTGGCGCCCTATTCTGGACTTGTCCATACTGAACACTTTTCTGGGGATTCCTAAATTAAGAATGCTCATTCTTCAGCAGTTGCTGCCAATGCTGGCCAAGGATTCCTGACTGGTGACTTTGGATCTCAAAGAAGCTTATTTGCACATACCAATTCGGGAAAGTTGCAGGCAGTACCTTTGTTTCAGAGCTAGATAGCGACACTGCCAATTTTCTGCACTGCCCTTTGGCTTATCTACTGCTCCCAGAGTTTTTGCAAAATGCTTGGCTCCAGTCCATTGCTTTTTGCAGGCAGAGAAACATTAATTTTTACCCTTACTTGGATGATTGCCTCATTCAAGTAAACTCTCTAGAACAACTTCTAAAGGATTTGGATTTTGTAAGGAACCTTCTCACCTCTTTGAGCTACACTCAATGAAAGGAATTCAAGAGTGGTACCCACAAGGGAGATTGTATTCCTGTGAGCGTTTCTGAATACAGCCACCCAGATGGTATTCCTCCCTCAAGAGAAACAAATGCAGCTTTCAACTTACTTCAAGGATTTGGCAAGCATGACCCAGCTCTCTGCAAGGCAATTCCTGCAAGCCCTGGGATTCATGGCTTCATGTATTCTGATGATTCCATATGCCAAACTGCATATGAGGAAAATACAATGGTACCTCAAGAACCTTTGGTGTCAACGCACACAAGATTTAGACTTGATACTTCCTCTGATTCCCTGTCTGCAGACAGTGTTTCTTTGGTGGGCGACAGCTTGTTCACAGAATAAAGGTCTGCCTTTTCAACCACCTCCTGCAAGCATGACTCTCACCACAGATGCCTCGGACTTCGCTTGGGGAGCACATCTAGATGACAGGTGCATACAGGGGACTTGGAGCTACCAACAGATTCACCAGCACATAAATCTGAAGGAACTGATAGCAGTCCAGCAGGCCTTGCTGGCTTTCAAGCATCTTCTCTCTCCTGGTACTCTTCTAGTCCAGACAGACAACACCACAGTCATGTCATGTTGTACATCAACAAGCACGGAGGGACTCACTCTTACCCCCTGTGCAGACAAAGCATGATTCTATTGTCCATAGCAGCCTCATGAGCCTACATCTGAGAGCTCAGTTTCTTCCAGGCAGACTCAACACCTTGGCAGATCGGTTGAGCCGGCAGGTCCTAGATCCTCACGAGTGGCAACTGAACAAGACCATCTTCTATGACATCATTCAGCGTTGGAGTTCTCCCCAGGTGGATCTCTTCTCAATTCCGAACAACCATCTTCTTCCAATCTGTTGCACCAGGGAACATCACGACAAAGCCTGAAGAGTGGATGCTCTGTCCTTCCCCTGGACACAGCTTTCAATTTATGCCTTCCCTTCTCTGCCTCTTCTTCCCAGAGTGCTGTTGAAGATGAGACAAAAAGCCAAGGGCCATTATCATAGCTCCAGACCTGCCTAGACAGCATTGGTATCCACTGCTTCGCAGTCTCGCCCAGTCTCAACCTTGGCATCTTCCACTGATACCAGATCTCTTGGTTCAGGAAGAGAGAAAACTTCTACATCCTCTTCTTCAGACTCTGCATTTGGCAGCCTGGCTCATAGTATAAATCTATCTCAACAGGTGTTTGAGGTTCTTCATGAGGCCTAGCACTAGGAAGTCTTGCGCAGATAAATGGGAAAGATTCTGTATTTGGATGCAAGCTATAGGGGAAGACTCTTCGCAACCATCTCTTCCTCTTATTCTTGATTACCTGGCAGGCTTGTTTAATGGTGTGTCTTCCTTTTCTTCAAACAAGATTCATGCCTCAGCGATTTCTGCTTATTGTTCCTTTGAACAGCCCATCTTCTCATATCCTTTGAAAGAGTTCCTCAGGGGGATTAGCAATTCAAAACCTCCCAGAAGGGCACCTACTCCTGCTTGAGAAACTTACTCTGCCTCCTTTTGAACCAGTTGCCTCAGCAGTTTTAAGATTTCTTTACTGGAAAACTGCTTTTCTCTTGACCATTACTTCAGCTAGAAGAGTTTCGGAGGTGCAGGCCTTAA
>NC_056740.1:424223882-424253882 GCF_019279795.1 Protopterus annectens
AAGCAAAAGAATTGTTTAGAGAGCGAAAGAGGAGAGATAGTTGAATATCTGCTCCTGGTGGAATATTTGGTGAAGCCAAAAACAGGGCTATAAAAAGGGGATAATTAGGGTGTACTTACTTGTACATAATTATAGAAGTCAGAGAAACTCTGGAAGGGTTGGTAGAAAATATTTAGGTGGACCAGTTACAAAGGATCAGCTGTGAGGGGAAGTACAGGATCTTGGAATGTGAATAAATCAAAAAGATTCAAGATATTTGCATGGAAATTAAGTAGATTTGTATATCATGTTGGTCTTGTAGCTCAGGGGTTAGAGCACTGCTGACCAGTAGTCATGAGTTCAAATCTCATCAAGACTTCTGCTTATCCTTTAGTCTATCTTGACCTTGCAAAGGCGTTTGACACAACACACTTCTCAGGCATTGCTGACAAACTCAAGTATAAATCCTTATCACTTGGTGAATAGCCATCTGCCTCACGAACAGGCCCTAAGAAATTAGAACTGGGAGTCTGCCTTTACAAAGAAGTCAGTCACCAGCAGAGTCCGTCAGGAATGGTTCTGGGAACCTCCCCTTTTTGGCATCTACTTCTCTGAAGTCAAGGTCATCCTCAAGGACCACTGGCTGACCAGATATGCATGTTGCAAATTAGTAACAGTCTTGGAAATCCCCACTGACTCTAATATTTTTGAAGAAGGGCTAATACAGACAAATAAGAACTATGAACTAAAATTAAATGCAATGAAATGATTAATAGTATTCCTTGGGAAGTCAGCCACTCCTGGTAACTGCCATATTGAAAACAAGTTCCTAAGAGTCGACCCAGTAGTCAAGGACTTGGGGAAGCACATAGATAGTATTCTACCCTCTGACCATCATAAGTCAACAGTCATGAGGAAATCTTATGTTGTGTAACTTATAAAACAAAAGTATGACCGCTGTGCCCAAGGGATGTCATTGTTCCACTGTATTCAGCACTCATACAATCATTGAAAAATTCACAGAGGTTCCTCTGTAAAAGAATACAGGAGGTAAATAACATTTTCTAGGCAGATCCTTTAAAAACCCTATTCCTGTATTTTGTCTCCTACAAGATGAGGAGAGATCAGTGCTTGGCATACAGGGTATTGCTGGGCCCCAGTCCGGATCTCCTGCTTATCCGCAAAACAAACAGCACCAGAAATATCCATTTTAAAGACTTGACCCTTGCCTGTAATATAAATAGGTGAGACTGACCACAAGGGCCTTTTTAAGTATAGCCATGTATCCCAAATCTCTGTGAAGTTCTGGTACTCTTGTTAAATGTAAGAAGGGGTTTTGGAGCTGAAACATTTACAAGCAGGGTCTTGGGAGATGAACCATTTTACAGGTTGCTGTGTAGATGCCAAAGCAGGGATGGATTTCCTGTTCCCTATCCAACTGTCTAAGCTCCACTTGAATTTGGTTAGGGAGGAATTTTGCTTCATATGGATGGGGAGCATGTTTCATAGACAGAATAATCTCAGGATACATACCTGTCTCTCCAGCAGGTCCAGTTTATATTACAGTTAAGGTTCAAGTCTTTAGAATGGGTAATTCTGGTTATTTTTTTTTTTTTTTTTTGTGGCTATGCAGGAGGATCATCAGACTGGGTTCTGACAATGGCCTCTCTACCAGGCATAGATCTCCCTTTAACAGCCTGTAGGAGACAAAATACAGGGATAGGGCCGTGAGGCAGTCTGCATAGGACGTTACTTACACTCAGTATTCTTTTAGTGATGAACCTCTGTGGATGTTCCAGTTGTTGGATATGCCAGGTTAGGTACGTACCAAAGTGTGCATTGTATTGAGTTGATGGGTCTGAGGAATTTTGAATGTAGTGGAGCAGTGACTTCCTTGGACCTAGATGCCATACCTTTAGAAGTTGCACAACATACAATGATTTGTTCAGTACTGTAGACGTATGATGGTCGAAGGCTAGATTACTGTCTGTGTGCGTCTCTCCAAAAGAAACAGCATTTACTGCAAATGGGTAGTTGTGGATTGGTGTACCACTCCGGTAAAGAAATGTAAAATCAAAAATAAAATGTAGATTACTATTAAATTGAACTTTCTACTCAGTGTTTACATATGCTTGCTTTTTTTCTTACTAGGGTCAATAAAAAATGAAATGTCAGTTACTGTTAAATTGAACTTTCTGCTCAGTGTTTATGTATGCATGCTTTTTTTTCTTACTAGGGTCCTTCGTTCAAACAGTTCATGGATATCTTCTCCCTTCCTGAAATGACTCTGCTGTCTTGTGTGAATGATTACTTTTTAAAGCATGGGATTGAATTTGAAAGTGCTCATCTGTACAGAGACATCACTGTAAGTACCTTGGTTTTATTTGAACCATTTGCAATGGAAGTTATTAACTTTTTGAAAATGGCACATATCCATTACTGAATTTCAGAGTCTGATCACTGCTGGGGATATCTTTGCAAACTCCTATTGAGTTACAAACAGAAAAACATTTTTAGGAACCACTCTAGATTTTTTGGAGCAGTTTGGTTGATCCTTTCAGCTTCTGGTATGCTAGTTTTAGGTAGCCATTTTATTTCAAATGTCTGAACTGGTTTAATCTCAGTGAACCATAGGCTCTTTAACTGAGGTCATTCCAGGAATTGTTCTGCACAGAGTACTTGGGGATCAAGTTACTGATGTTTGCAGGAGAAATACAATGTAGGGTATCCAGTTACCCACAACGCTGTGCACAGTACGGATAAAGAAGGATGGCACAGTGATGCAGCAATTACTGTTGCTACCTTACAGTGTTTTATTCGCCAGTTTGGTTCTTGGTTTTGATGTCTTCGTTTGTACATCCTTCCTTTGTTGGTGCAGGCTTTTGTTGGATGTGTTGATTTCCTCTCACACCCCAAAGGTGAGCTGTTGAATTGATGTGCCTCAAAACATGCCAACAGTTGCATTTAATTCCTATTTTGATACTGCCCTTTTTTACCAACATTTATTTGCAGTATGAGTAACTTTTTCTTTGAAAAAAAATGAAAAATAAGGGAAAAACATGTTTATGCTAGTTCATATGTAGGTACTAGGCTGTCTGCCTGAAGGCATTTATAAGCATAGCCGGAATGTGTTGGCTTTCGCCGCCCCCTTAGCTTAGTTCCTTGTGCCTCTGTCCAGCAGAGCAATTGAAGTGATCCCTGGGGTAAAATTTCCATTTCCCATCCACTTGTCAAGGTTCCTCTTGAAGAGGGTTAGCGAGGAGCTCTGCCTAATGTAGATTGGAATCTTGTTCCAGAGCATGGAAAGTCTCTGGGACAGGAATCTACTCCTCTAGCACATCCTATTTATTGTTGTGGTGAGGTTTAGATCCCTGGAGCTTGTGGCTCGAGGGGATATGGTTTTCTTTAGGTGGAGCATGTCCATCAATTCTGAGCTGGATGTGGCCTTGTATGTCAGGCAGAGATCACCTCTGAGTAGGCGGCATGCAATCGAGTACAGCTGGAGTTTCTTCAGTCGAGCTGCATAGGGCATCTGTTTGAGGCCAGTGATCCTCTTGGTGAGGTACTTTGATCTTTCCATTTGTTGCAGGTGTATTATAAGGTACATCCCAAATGGGGCATTGTACTCTATGATGGGTCTGATGAGTGTTGCGTAGAGGGGCCCAATGACCTCTTTCGATCTGGATGCAAACCCTTTTGTGATTAGGTGGGCCACATAGAAGGATTTTCTAACCACTTTGGCAATGTGATTATCAAAGGAGAGGTTACAATCTACTTGGGTCCCCAGATCCCGTCTTCCGTATTTAGGGGGCTACCACCTATGTGGTACTTTGTTTTTTCCAAAGGGGATGACTATGCACATTTTGGAATTTAGCTTGAGGCCATGATTTTGACACCAGGTATCTGTCTCAGTGAGACCCTTTTGGAGGATGTCTGCATCAGCCGGAGAGTCAATTATAGCCCCTAGTTTGCAGTCGTCTGCGAACTTGGTCAGCCATAGTCCTCCTGTGCTTGCCTGTACCTCTGAGAAGTATATGCCGAACAGGAGGGGTCCTCGGACTGAGCCCTGGAGCACGCCACTTGTAACTGGTTTAGAGTCCGACCTAGCTCCCGTAACTTTTACCATGTGGGTTCTGTCAGTGAGCCAGTTGGCAACCCATCTCGTGACGTAGGGGTTTAAGTTCAGGCTGGTGAGCTTGTCTATAATACCTGAGTGGGGAATGGTGTCGAAGGCCTTTGCGAGGTCTAGGTAGGCTGTGTGGACCACCATTCCCTCATCTATAGCCTTGGTAACTGTCTCATAGAAGTCCACCAGATTTAGGAGGCATGATCTGCCCTTAAAGCCGAACTGGGTAGGGTCCAGTGTTTGGAGGTTCCTAATGTCTGTTAATGAGATCCATGATGATGTGCTCCATAGCTTTGCAGACTAAGCTAGTCAGGCTTATAGGGCAATAGTTCCCGGGGTCCGTTGTGGCTTCACATTTGTGGTGCGAATAACTGTTGCTGTGTGCCACTCTGTGGGCACATAGCCTGTGGAGAGGCTGAGTTTAAACAGTGTGTTTAGGTGAGGGGTTACTTCATCTTTGAGCTTGTGTAGGACGCAGCCTGAGACACCGTCTAGTCCCATTGATGCTGTGTTTTTGACTTTGGAGAGGTCTTTTTTATCTTGAGTGTCTGTGATTTCAGGGGCACTACATTCTTCTGGAATAGTTATGGGCCCTTTTGGGTGTGAGAGGGGGTGAAGTTTGCACTAAACCTGTCTGCCAGGATGTTGGCTATATCGGTCGGTTCAGTGTATTTTGTGCCATTCTGCACTAACTCCGAGCAGATCTGAGAATTGCCACTTAGATTCTTGACATAGTTAAAGAATGCCTTGTGGTCATCTTTGGAGTCCATGGCAATTTTTCTTTCGAAGCTAGCCTTGGATGATTTTATGAAGGAATGTAGTTTCTTGCTGATACTGGTCAGGGATGTCTTCCCTTCTTGGGATTTTACTCTTTTCTGTACTAGTTTCCTCCTTCTATTGTATAGCTTGTTTCTGCAGGGGTCCACCAGACTGGTTTCCTTTTGTTGGAGGAGTGAGTCTTGGTTTTGTTTGGGATAGCATGATCCATGCATTCTTGTAGATGCCCATAGAGTGCATTAGTAAAGGATTTTGCAGCTTGGACAGCGTTATCCTTTAGCATGGGGGCTTTGAAACTTCCCACTTCGGTCTTAAGTAATGTGAGGTTTGCTTTTGAAAAGTTTTTTTACGGTAGTTTCTTTGACCGGGGGTGGTGGAGGAATGTGGCTGTCCAAAGTGATTAGTTTATGGTCAGATCTAACCAGCGAATGGTTGACCGGTGTGGAACACCAGTCACCCATGTTGGTGATGACCAGGTCCAATATGGTGTCACCTCTGGTGGGGGTGTTGACCAGTTAATCCAGGGCATTTGAGTTTATAAATTCTAGGAAATGTTGTGCAGGGGAGTTTGTACTTGAATAGTTCTCCCAATTATTGTTTGAGTAATTGAAATCACCCAATATCAGTGTGTTTGGTAGGACCTTTAGGTTTCCCAGTGTTTCCAGGAATGCGGAGTGGGGGTCCTGGGACATGGTGGGTGATCTTATATTTTGAATAGCAGTTTTGCCAGTTGTTAGTTGCACGTGGATGATCTCTGAAGCATCGTGCTGTGCCACTAACTTGGAGGTGTGGGTATCCTTGACGAATATACTCCCCCGCCTTTTGTATTTCGGTCTGGGTTTTTTGGCCTAAATGTATGGTATGAGTTGTAGCCTGGTAGTGCTGGGGTGATCTCTGTTGCTTTAAACCAGGTTTCTGTTACTCCACATATATCGATTTTCTCCATACTGAGGAGTGCCACGAGTGCGTGCATTTTAAGGTTTAGACTTCTGGCATTGAGTAGCATTACCCCCAGTTTTACTTGTGCTATTTACGGCGGTGGGTTTGTCTTTTGAGCCTTGTCTAAAAAAGGCACTATGGGGGTGGCAAGAGTCTTGGCCAGTATTCGAAAGCCTAAGGGTGACAGGTGCAAACCTTCTCTAGCGAAGGAGTGTGGCTTGTCGAGCATGTCATCCCAAGCTGACAGACACTGGATCCCCTTTGAATGACACCAGAAGCTTAGCCAGTTGTTGAAATTGAAATTTATTTCTCTGTGCCGTGTTATCATTCTTGGTGAGTGCAGGATGCTACTCAGGGTCAGCGTCATACCGGCCTGGGCTACGTGATCAGAGAGCTCCTCCATGTATCTTTTCATGTAGTCCAGGGAGGTACAGCTCAGGTCATTCACACTAACATGGACAATCAGAGTCAAACAGTCCACTTATGCTATGCTGATGAGCCCATAAGAAGGCTGAAAGATGTTAGTGTATTACTGCGGTTTTAGAGGCTGCTGCTGTCTTTGGACTTCTTGCTTCTCATTGTTTGTTATTTGCGATATTTTTCAGGCACCCTAATAGCTATAGACATCAGCTGGGTATGAAAACCCTGTTTCCAAAGGTTAGTCAAACAGTCCACTTATGCTGTGCTGACGAGCCCACAAGAAGAGTGAAACACGCATGCCCACAGCTAGTGCAGTTTGGCTTTATTGGCCTGAATTTGTCCATAAGACTTAAAAAGGAAGAAGGTCATGGGCATTCAGAACTGCCATATAGCTGAAACACCTGATGTCCTTAAGTGGTCATTTGCATGTATCCCATGTTACCTCTAATGCAAGAGGTTTTAAGGAATCACACAGTGGGAAATCTAGCTTATTGTGGTATTTTGTCACAAGCTTTTGACATATCAAGATATGTAATGCCTGATGTAATACTGCTCACTCAGGCTTCTATGACAAGTCTATAAAATGTTATCGGGTTGCTGCCTACAAAATTTATCATGTAAAATTCATGCTGATAGACATCTCAAACTCCTAACCTACTTGAGAGAATCAATTCATTGTTAATTCTTTCAAATATTTTGTCCAAGATGCAGGTGAAGCTTATTAAGTAATTAGATGGTTGAATATCCATGCCTCCCCAAGGTCTAGGCAGTACAGTGACTTTTTTCTAGATCTTAGGGACATGCACATTTTTGGCACAAATATTTAAATATGTTAAGAATGGACAGTGACTAAGTACTAATTGTGTGTATAAACTATGTCTAGTCTGTCAGGAAGAGGCTCGCAGCATCTTCTGCCCGTAGCATTTTCTTTTAGTAATTGCTGTGTAGTATTAGGGAAATCATTGTTCTGTAATATCCATGGCCGCCACCCCTCTTCCTTGTGGAGCATAATATTCTGCAAAGACTGGTACAGTTAATCTAAATCACTCATCATTTGGCTTCTCCTGGTATGAAAGTCATTTCTTACATTTATTGAACTTTTTAGTATGTGCTTATCTATGCCAGTCTTTTTGCACACAGTCTTCCTTACTCATTTATCTCCTATAAATTAAGGTATATTTTCTTTGAAGGATATTTCCTTGAAAGGCAAATATTTCTTGGCTGTCAATAGTTTTTTTGTAATTATTTTAGGTGCACATTTCACCACGCAGCATTTTAGTTTTTTACCTAATTAGGCATGAGGCTTTTTTGGCCCAAGATGTGCTGCTAATCTCTCTTGTGTTAAATGCATCCAGACATTCTTCCACTTGTTTATTTAGATTATTACAGCCCCATTATGCCAACTCACAGTTTATTGCTTAATTCCCCTTATTAACCAAGTCTCCGTGGTTAGTTTTCATTAATTGATGTAATATAGCTACCGTTTGTTCGATAGTTATGGGATTCAGTTTCCCTAATGGTTCACAAATGGTAATATTTCAAATTTTGTTGTCTGATTAGTAAGTAATAAATACTGTACACAACATTCTCATTATATTGAAACTGATATGTTGTGCAAAACTGTTATGTTGTAACATTGTAAATATTGCTTGATTAGAAACCGCATATGAGAGATGTGTAGCCCTGTCTTTCTGGAAAGTTGTTAATCTGGGCAAAGGTAAGTATTCTGCATAATTGCAGTGTGTGGCTTATGCTAGATCTTGGAGTTGTGAAGTACAATATTGTTTATTCATAGGTCTTTTTAAAACTGTTGCTCCATTTGTCTTTGACTTGAGCAATGTACAGTCATATTAGAAAACCACTATTCACCCTTGCCAAATAAGCTAATATTTCTTAGTTTAAGTAGGAGGCAAGAAAGAAGCAAGTCTACCATTTCTTTAAGAGAATCCAGTTTGCTTAGCAGTAACATTAATGTACAGTTTTTCTTGGAGTACTGTGGGCCATACAAGTTTTTTCCATGTCAGTGTTAGCCATTTGATGTTATAAAAATTGCCTTCAGGTGATCTGGTCATGTTGACTATTGGTGACAAAAATGGGCATAGGTATTTGCTGGTGTTAAGTGGGTTGAGGACCTGGCTAATTCACCCATGCTAACAGTGGACGTGTGTATGTGTGAGATCAGCATAAAGTCCAGCATCCCTGTGTCAATAGGCTGCTGGCCAACTGGTGTCCAGTTACCCAGCTTGGGTTACCTGGGAGGTAGCTCTACTGAGAAAAAGCTGAATGTAAAACCAAATTGTCAAACATGAACTAAGGATTGCTGTACTCACTGTAGGCTCACTGACAGGATGCAGCTTGGAAGTACATGACGCAATGGTATTGAGGAGGCTGGGCATTCACTATATCCAGGCGACAAGTTGGAAGGGCAGTGCAGCAAAGCCACCTGGCTTGGGATTCAGAGTCTACTACTCAGGAGGCGAATATACTAGAAATGGTGCAGAAATTGTGGTGAGGGAGAGGCTTCAAAAACTGTGAGGTTTGTCATCAGAATTCGTGGCAGACTCTTGGCAATCAGACCCCAGGTAAGGATAAGGCAGTATTCATAATATCAGCCTGTGCCCCACAGCATGGCTGTGATAGTGTTGAAAAGACTGCATTCAGATAGCAGTTGCAGGGCCTACTAGATAAAGCAGGACAACATGAATTGGTATTGATAATTGAGGATGTGAATGTATATATCAAGACAGACAAAATAGGATATGAGCACTGCCCAGGAACACTTGGGTGGGGCAACAGTTATAAAGGAGGTGAGGTTATTCTAGACTCCTGTTTGGTTAATGACTTGTCCGTGGCCAACACATGGCTCAGCGAGAGAGAGTGTCACAAGACCACATACAAGAGTGGCCAGCAGGCAAGTCTGGTAATCTTTCTCGTAGTAAGAAAGGAGCATTATGGTTGAATCTGTGATTACAGAGTCATTCACAGTGAAACTGTTGGCCCACAGCATAAATCATCAGTTGCCACAATCAATTGCAAGCAGTGGTTAGAGAAGGCTCCAAGGTCAGCAGATACCAGGTTAAAGACTGAATTGACTGGAGAGAAAGCACACAAGTTCATTTACTCAGGGCTCTAGCACCTCAGGAAGAAGAGAAAATAGGTGGAGTTGAAGAACGGCAGCACCTTAAAACAGTACATTTGAGGATTATAGAAATGTGTGATCAAGCCAGGTATGAAGAAAGGTACATAAGGGAAAGGTGGTGGTGGAATGCAGATGTACTGGAAGTCATCAAAAGAAAGGAGGGAGTGCAGGAAAAAGTGGGAGGTTGGAAAGAATGACCAGGCTAGGGAGGTGTACTGTTTGGCTAGCAAAGACTAGAAAGGAGTTGCAGTTGCAAAGGGCAAGACATCAGAGGCACTCTACCAGATTCTGGGAAGTATCTCTGTGGATGGCACAAATAAACTATATCAGGCTGCAAGGCAAAGACAGAATGACACAGAAGATAGTCAAATACCTCATTATTGCATGCCAGCAGCAACCTGCTGACCAGTCCACAGGACAGAAGGAGTACTTCCAACAGCTTCTGAATGAAGAAAGCCCCACAGAAGCTGTGCTACTCCTAACACAGCCTATGGTGAAAAAAGAGGAGGCGCCAACTCCAGAAGTAATAACAGCAGCACTATGAAAAATGAAGTTGGGGAAAGCAACAGTCCCAGGTGATGTCACAGGAGGGATTCACTTCAGATGCCTGAAAGCCCAAAATCTTGAATTTCAAAAGACTGAGACCAAAATCTTGAAAGTTCAAAAGACTGAAAACTCAAAATACTTAATCTCAGAATACTGAAAACACACAGAATTCCAACAGTTATTATATTCCAGCACAACTGCATACAGAAACAAAAGATAAACCATTTACCATTTCTCCAAGTATAAGGCTGCACCCCCCACACCCCCTGCTACTTAAATATATCAACTCCAAGATCATACTCCAGAGAACAAAGCGGCAAACATACCATTGCATGTTTCATGACTGCCTGTTGTAACCTTAGTCATGTTCCCTTCTAACTTGTTATACTACAACATAACTCATGGTAATGTAGTGAAGTGTGATCTCGGAGTTGATATATTTTAGTAGTAGGGGGCACACACCCCCACATGGGGGATGCAGGGGGGCTTGCCCCCCTTCTTATACTTGGAGAAAAGTAATATGGTTTGTCTTGTATTTGTTTCTGTATCTGCTTCTGCTGGAATATAGTAAGGGTTGGTATCCTGTGTGTTTTCAGTATTCTGAGATTCAGTATTTTGAGTTTTCAGTCTTTTGAACTTTCAAGATTTTGGGCTTTCAGGCTTCTGAAGTGAATCCCACAGGAGATATAATTAAGGTGTTGGGTGAGATGGAAGAAGTGGATCCTGAGGGTACTCGAGAAAGGCGTATCCCAGATGACTGGAGAGAATAGGTATACTAGTGCCAGTGTACAAGAACAAAGGAGGATCTCCTCAACTGTCTTTAATATAGAGGCATCAAACTCCTATCACACGGTATGAAAACTCTGCAGATAATCAAGTGAATACGCAGAGTAGTAGAAAGTAAAATGTGAGATGAGAAGTAGTTTGGATTCATATCAGGATGTAGCACAACTGACCTGATGTTTGCAGTGAGACAGATGAGAAGCTAAAGATGAGGAGAGTCCAGTTGGACATTCCTACACTTGGAGAAAGCATATGACAAGGTGCTAAGAATGCTGATTTGGGCAGTATTGCAGTGATTTGAAGTCCCAGAAACATTGGTAGAATTAGTGCAGGCTGTGTACAAGGACCCAATGACTCGAGCACAAACAATGTTTTGTCTCGCATAGGGGTTCCGAGTGGAGTGGGTGTGGATCAAGAGTTCAGCTGTAAGCCTGCTGCTGCTCATACTGTGATGGATTACATTAGCAAATAAAATTGCCAAAGATTCCAAAGACAACCACAAGGCATTCTATAGTTATGTCAAGAATCTAAATGGCAATGCTCAGATCTGCTCTGAGCTACAACAGAATGGCATTAAATATACTGATCCCAAGGATATTGCCAATATCCTGGCAGATCGATTTTAGTGCCAACTTCACCCCTCTCTCACCCACTAAAGAGCCCATCTCAGTACCAAAAGATTGCCAAATTCCGGTAATCACGGCCACACAGGTAGAAACTGCAAACTCCAAAGCTAAGAATACAGCATGTGTACTACATGAACTACAAAATGAACTGGCACTTCACCTAAGTGTCATGTTTAGTCATAGCCTCACCTCAGGCTTCATGCCCACTGAGTGGTGCACAGCTACAGTTATCCCACTCCAGAAGGGGGGATCCATCTTGGATCCCGGGAACTACCGTCCCATGAGTCTGACGAGCCTGATCTGTAAGGGCATGGAACGCATTATCATGGAACTTATAAACAAAGACACTGGCAATCTTTAAACACTGTTTGGGTTCGTGAAGGGCCGATCTTGTTTCCTGAACCTGATTGACTTCTTCAAATCAGTCTCCAGAGCTGTGAAAGAGGGTAAAGGCGGTCCACACAGCCTATCTGGACCTCGCCAAGGCTTTTGGCACCATCTTCCACTCTGGAATCATAGATAAACTTACTAAGCTGGGCATAAATCCCTATGTCACTCGATGGGTTGCCAACTGGCTTACTGACAGAACCCAGACTGTAAAAGTAGCCAACTCCAAATCCAGCTCCAGACAAGTGGAGTACCTCAGGGTTCAGTCCTGGAACCGCTCTTGTTTGGCATCTACTTCTCTGAAGTACAGGCCAACACTAAGGGACTCTGGCTAACAAAGTTCGCAGATGACTGCAAACTGGGAGCCATTATTGAATCCCCGAATGATGTGGATATTCTACAAAAGGGCCTTACAGTAACAGATGCTTGGTGCCAGAGCCATGGGCTCAAGCTTAATGCCAAGAAATGTATAGTTATCGAAAAAAACATGTACCCATGAATTACCACATAGGTGGCAGTACACTAAACACCGAAAGTGTGATTAGAGACTTGGGGATATACAGGTTGACAGTGGTCTCACCTTCGATAACCACATTGCCACAACAGTCAGGAAATCCTTCTATGTGGCACACCCCATCACTAAGGGCTTTTCATCCAGAAAAAAGGAGGTCATTGTCCCACTGTACTCATCCCTCATTAGACCCATTATAGAGTACAATACCCCATTTGGTATGTACCTCACAAGACATCTGCATCAGCTGGAAAGGCTGCAGAAATACCTCACTAAAAGAATCACAGGCCTAAAGCAGGTGCCCTATGCTGACGGTCTAAAAAAACTCCAACTATACTCTGTGGCATATCGTCTACTCAGAGGCGATCTCTGCTTAACATACAAGGCCATGTCAAACCCTGAGCTGTTGGACATGCTACACTTAAAGAAATCCTAATCCCTCAGAGCCACACGCTCCAGGGATCTAAACTTTGTCATCACACTGAACAAAACATGCTGGAGGGATAGGTTTCTGCCCCAGAGACTCCCCATACTCTGGAATAGACTGTCCATACGTTTCAAGCAGAGCATTTCTTTGGCCCTACTCAAAAGGAAACTTGACGATTAGATGTTCGATGGGAAATTCACCCCAGGGATCACGTCAGTCACCCTGCTAGACAGGAGTCCAGGGAAGTAAATATTGTGGGAAGAACTATCTAGGGAACTGTTATGACTAGGCTTGTATAGGCCCTAGGGCCGATAGCCTAGTACCAACCTATGAACCAAACAGGTTAGAGGGGACAGATCAATAGTTACTGTAAGCAGACAGTGTGGCATTCCAGGCAGACTGTAAGCAAGAACTTCAGCAAAGGATAGGGGAATGGAATGCAAAACTGAAGGTACGTGGGATGAAAGTATGTACAGCTAATACAGTGGTAATCGCAGCAAATTGGGGAAATCAGAAGAAGCTGAGAATTGAGTTAGAAGGGAACATAGGCGAACAAGTTAAAAACTTCAGGTATCTGGGAAGGGTGGTTGAGGAGAAGGGAAGTTTTAATGAATAGGTCAAAGCTTAGCATCAGAGATACTGCAGCTAACTGGAATAGTATCAGGTGTAGTATATGACAGAAGAATGGCAAAGATCCTGAAAGTAAGGTGCACAAAACAGTAGTGGAACCAGTACTGCTGTATGGTACAGAAACCTGGGCAGTAAAGTCAGAGCAAGTGAGGAAGATAGAGGTGATGGAGATGAAGTGCCTGAGATGGGTGGTAGGAAGCGCACTGTGGGACAGATGAAGAAATGATGACATAAGAGCAGAAGCCGAAGTAGGTCCAGTTCCAGAAAAGAGCAAAGAGACTAGATTATGGTGGTTTGGGCTCATGCAGAAATGTAGAAGACAATGTATTGAAGAATATTTGGGACAGACGGGAAGAAGGCAAGAGGAAATGAGTGTCCAGCAAAGATGTGGATGGATTGCATGAGAGAAGATCTATGACGGGTATAAGTACTGAAAAAGACGGGAGTATCACATTAAATCGAGAGGGATGGTGACAGTTAACACGATGTCCCGACCCACTGTAGAAAATGGGGAAAAAGGGGATTGATGATGATGATGATGACTAATTCCCCATTTGTGTTGCCCTCTCTTCTTTTTCCTGCCAAATAACGAGGCACTAATTCCCTTTCAAATATGACACCAAAGAAAACATCAGGCTCATACCTTCTAACTTCCACCACCCTTCTTGCAGGTAAGTCACCATAAACCATTTTGCACTGTTTTAATTATCATGCATATGCAAATTAACTCCCCTTTACTCCTAGCCCTTGTCTACCAAATGGTACCTCACAGGCCAGCCATATACAGACATGCAAGATTTATTCCCCACTCAGTTCTAGTTGTCCTTTTATGCTTGATTGAAGCCAAATACCATAGAGGCATATTTTAGCCTTGTCCTTATTCTTCTGATACTGACATTTGCAGATACTGACGTTACTCAGTCGTCCTGCAATGCTGTGTTGCAAACCTCGTTAATTTCTTCCCTGCAATGCTGTCCTACCTTGGTCTCCTTGCTTATTTGGTGAAATTAATCATTGCCTTTTTTTTTCTTTTCCATCTGTAGTTTGAATACTGGAAGGGTCTTAATCATCCACCTCTCAGTCAAGACTTTTTATTTTCTTTTGTAGTTTACCGCTGGAGGGCCCTGAAATTCCACCTGTTGCAGTAGTTCCTTCTTGAAACTCTTTGTACCTCTCAATTTCCATCTGGATCACTTCTGGATCCATGATGCTTTTACTCCTATCAGAAAATGTATTTTCAGGGTAGCCAGATAAACCAGGTGAAATCCAAGGTTCAGCAACTTGATGTACTTTGAATAGTGCTGCAAATTGCATTTGTCTTTTCCATGTTACCACAACAAAGTCATTGACTGATATTCTGTTGATACAGGTCATTAAAGTTTCCTCCCCATTTCCACAGGCATACAACAGTTTCAATGAAAACATTTTGCATCCGGCTTGGACAGCGACTCTCACAATTTTCAGTGGGTGGGAGAAGCAGGAGCATATTCCGTTAAGTACTATAAGATGTCCTTCCATATCACTGTTGCTAAGTGCTATAAGATGTCCTTCCATATCACTGTTGCTAAGTGCTATAAGATGTCCTTCCATATCACTGTTGCTGTATTCTCCACCTAAGGGATCTTTTGCTAAGTATAACCCAAAATCCGGCCAGTGTACCAAAGCCTTCAGCTCTTATAGGCACTGTACGTCACATGTATGCTCCCACACGCGATGCAAGGCATAAAGGTGATGTATGAATGCAGGTACTCAGAACTACTTTTTTGCCAGTCTGTACACCATTGATGCATGTTGGTCTGATCGCCCTTCTACTGTGCTGGTTACCAAGCCGTTTTTTGTTTTTTTCAGATAAGTGTCTCGTTGGGGTTTCTTCTGTTTTTCTACTTTTGTTCTGTCCATGTCATCCAGAAAGGGAAAATGTTGTGGGAAATCTGATTCCCCATAAACAGTGTGACGACCATAAGCAGTGTTCTGTCAGTCAGTTTGTATGCAAGACCCTCCATAGTAGTTTGTCCTCCTTGTCTCTATTCCTGGACAACCAACATCTTAAGTTTTTGGCTACGGGTGCTGTGGTGGAATCCTTCCATCCCAGGGCCAAACATCTGTCAAGAAAGCCAGGAAAAGTTAGGTCTGATCTGGCTGCTGCCCAGCCTCCGCTGGAAATATCTCTCGAGGTTGGTGAAAGCTCAGAGGACTGTCCAGTGCTTGCTGTGGAGTCCTCTGCTTAGACACAGAGACTGATATGGATCAGGCTTCTCCCACATTTTTGGTGACTTTTTAAATGTCTGTGCCTGACAGTGAGGGGGAACCTCAGATGATTATCTGTGAAGGACCAAGTGAGATTCCTCAGGTCTTAGTAAGAGAGGAGATTCCAACTACCATTGAGTCACTTTAGGGGTCTGATCCTCAAAAGGTGTTTTCATGTTGATGTCCCACAGAAAAAGAAAACAAAGCACATTTACCCTTTGTGTGAAGGATCCCATGCATGAATGGCAGGATTTCACTCTAGTTTATTTAAAGCTTTGATGGCCTTAAAGGCACCTCAAGGTGTGTCTGTTCCTCCTTCTCTCCAGTCTTCCACTCGAGATCTAGGGGAAATGAATTCCTCAGATGAGGATCTGGACTCGCAAGAAGAATCCTTGGCTTATTCTTCCCAAATCCCTTCCTCCTTGGACTATGGTTCAGAGCAGTTGGACTCTATAAGTCCAGACACCCATTTGGAAGAATGTCCTGTGCTCTCATTCACCCAAACAGTAACAGAAGCCCATGACAACATCCTATTAGTTTCCTGTTTATTCCTCAACCTCTCCAAAGCATATGATACTGTCTCTCACTCTAAACTGATAACTTAACTCAATGACCTTCATTTCTCCACCCCCTCTTTTAAGCTGTTTTTTTAGGTACTTCTCTAATAGAAAACAGTCTATATGCTGGACAACTGTCACCTCCCCGTTTCTTCCTGTTAACACCGGTGTCCCCCAGGCTCTATATTGGGTCCTGTCTTGTTCAGTATTTTTACTAACAGCTTATGCTCTGCTACCAACCTCTCCACAATCTTACAGTATGCCGACAACCCAACCCTTATTACCACTGCCCACAGCATCCAGAACTCCTTGCTCTTACCCAAGACACTTTACATCCATCGAAACCTGGCTCACTGATAATCAACTTATTCTAAATCTAAAAAAAAAAAAACGAAACTTCTACTTTTCCTTCCTAAAACACTGGCACCACACAAATCCACTTTCTCTATTACCTCCCTCAATAATACCACTATCAGACCAGAACCCCATACTAAATTATTTGGTGTTATAATTGATGTACCAAAATTTGATATACATGTCCATCATTGCATAAAAAAAACACCCACCAGAAACATGGTCTCCTGTACCATAGCCACAAACTGCTTTCACCCTCCACCAAACATTCCCTGGCACACTCTCTCCTATTACCCTGTCTTTTGTGTGCAGCTGCAGTTTTTACTACCTTCAGTCTTCACTTCTTTCTAAACTGGAGCAAACGTACAATAAAATAGCTAGATTTGCGTCTAATCTCCCCATGAAATCCCACCACTGCCTCTCCCTTAAATTATTGCAATGGCCTGAATTCCCTAAACAATTGTTTCTTTCTCAACTACATATCACACACTTGGTTCTTTATAATCTCACTTCCTGTCCCTTCATCTCTAATATTGTATCTCTATATAACCCCCAATGTCAACCTCGTATCTCTGACAAAATTCTTCTTGACATTTACAAACTGTCAAAAAATATTGGTAAGTCCCTATATAAATACTCAGTAGCTCACACCTGGAACTCCCCTCTACTTAAAATAAGAAGTTTCCCTCATAAGTTCCATTTCAAACTACATCTCAAACGCTACCTTCTTAAGACCTGGTCCTGCCCTTGCCAAGCTCTGACCTGATCTCTAACTGATTTCTTCCTAAATTCTACTTTTGATTACTTTTAAGTTTTCCCTCTCTTTTTATCTGCCTTTTTTGCTCTTCTAACACTCCATTTTACAGTATATCTGCAATCAGGTTCTTATAAATATTCCTACTCAGGGTTTATCATGCTACTGTTGGATTGGATTTTTTTGAAACTTGTATATAATATTTTGTCTTGATTTCATTTTATGTAAATGTTTCTTGTCAGTATTACTATTGTAATTTTTAGTCTTTGTATTAATTACTGTTTTTTGGTATGTCTCTTATTGCAAATGTGTTGCTTTTCTTCTCGGGTCTCCACTGAAAATGGGCCTTTGGCTCATTTGGACTAACCCGGTTAACAAATGACAATACATAAATGTCCATATGATGGATTACTGTAAGTGAGATTGTTCTCAAGTCTTTGATTTTCAAATATTAAAAAAAAAGGTAGTATGAGCTGCTGCAGATGGAGTCTCCCAAACCATCTGTTGTTCCTTCTGATCTGGATGCCCTTCCTGATACTTTCTTAGCAGCCTCTGACTTTGTCTCCTGCACCTAAAAAACCAGACAGGTTGTATAAAGTGCCTGAGGAGTTAGTTTCTTTATAAATGCCCTTCTGCTGAACCTTCTATGGTGTCAGTCTCCTCTGACAAGCCTTCCAAGGTGTTGTCCTCCACCAATCTGTTGCCTTCTGATAAGGATAATAAGGCAGTGGAATGACTTGGCAAGACCGTTTGCACTGCTGCCACTCTGTCCTTTATGGCCTTCAGCTACCAGAATCGTATGACCAGGTATGTTTTGTTTGTTTTTTCTTCAGGTTTCTAAAGTGGCTTCTGACCTTACTGACTCTGAGGGGAAGGCTTCAGCCCTTTCCCTGCTGGGATTTACTTCTCATAGGATCATAGGAAGTTAGTGGCCTGAGGGCCCTTAACAAGCCTAGCCAAAATTTACCTTTACCATGATCAGCACCTGATGCCCTTGTCCAAGAGGGACACAGGTGGAACCCCGGGGTGAATTTATGGTTACCCATCCAGTCATCCAGATTGTGTTTGAAGACGGCCATTGAGGTGCTCTGTTTCATGTGAAGTGGGAGTCTACTCCAAAGGTGTAGTAACCGATGGGAAACAAATCTGTCCCTCCAGCAGGTTCTGTTGATGTTACCTACCAGGTTTAGGTCTGTAGAGCGAGTAACCCGTGTCCCATTTGACTTGCAGATGTGCAGCATTTCCAATAAAGCAGGGTCAGGGATCGCCTCTCAGTAGTCTGTATGAAACCGAATAAAGTGACAGTGATTTCAACCAGTCCACTTAGGGTAGATGCTGAAGACCTTGAATTTTCTTTGCAGGGAACCTTTGTGGTCTCTCCAGTTGATGCAGGTACTTTGAAAGGTACATGCCAAAAGGGGCATTGTACTCAATTATTGGCCTAATAAGTGAAGAGTACAAGGAGGTGATAACTTCACTTTTCTGGAGGCAATGTCTTTACTTATGAGGTGAGCCATGACAAATGCCCTTCTTACAACCTGAGTGCCCAGATCTCTCACCACTAATTGCGTACTAAGGGTATTGTCATTGATGTGGTAATTTGCAGGAACATCGCTGTTGCAAAAGGAATGATAATACATTTGTTTGCATTGAGTTTGATGCCATGACTTTAGCACCAAACATTAGTTTGCATAAGACCTTCTTGAAGGATGTTGACATTGTTTGGAGATTCTGTGACTGCACCCAGACTGCAGTCGTCAGCAAACTTTGTCAGCCACAGTCCCTTGGTTTTAGCTTGTACCATGGAGAAATCGATTCCAAACAGTAGAGTTCCCAGAACCAATCCCTGTGGAACACCACTGGTAACAGGTCTGCTGCTGGCGGTGGATTCCCTTGTTTTGACTGCATGGGTTCTATCAGAGAGCCAGTTCGCAACCCACCTTACAATATAAGGGTTAATGTCTAGCTGGGAGAGTTTGTCAATGATGCCTGAGTGAGGGATAGTGTCCAGTCCCTCAAGTTGCCCTCCATTCTATCAAATGCAGCTATGATGCAGCTGATGCCTGTTCTAGGGCTGCTTGGATAATGAAAGCCTTTCTGGATCTGCTGCTGCTGACCTTTTCATATCCCTTCAGGACAAGGCCAAAGCATTACAGGAACTGAAATATATTTTTGTTTCTCCTATTCCTAAATTTCAGAGGAATTATTCCTCCAAAGCTACCTTTGTTCATAGGCAGTCTTGCTCTCCTTCCATGGGCAAGACGGATACTTGGCTGTGCCTCCTGTGAAGTCCACTCAGACTCTGGTTGTCCAGAAACTTATTTTCCATGACAAGCCTTATCAGACAGTTTGCTTCCTCCTCCCCTTGGCCAGGTTCCCTTGCCTCTCTCTTTCTCTCCCAACTTGGCTTCATATCATTTCACATTCTTGGGTTCTATCCATCATTTGTCAAGAGATATTTCACGGTTTGGCAGTCCCTTCCTCCCTTTTCAGGCATTCCTCAACCTCCTCGGGAACAGCTTTCTCACTCCCAGAGGTTCTTCACTCTTTTTTGGCATAGGGCATTATTTAAGCCATGCCTCCTGCATAGGTAGGGAAAGGGTTTTTATTTTGGATGTTTTTGGTCCCACGGAAAGACGGCACTTGGAGACAAATTCCAGATCTTTTCATGCTGAGCACTTTTCAAGATTCCTTTCTTTCAGATGTTCTCTGTAGACATTATTTCCTGCTCTTCTCCCCCAGGCCTTTCTGGTATCTCTGGATCTCAAGGATATGTACCTTCACCTTCCCATCCATCCCCTCTTTAGAAAATATTTACATTTCTCTCTCTTTCTTGCATTTTCATTTCTCTGCTTTGCCCTTTGGCCTTTCTACTGCCCCAGAGATATTCATCAAATACCACACTTCTGTCCTTTCTTTTTGTAGGTTCCGAGGAATTCAGATTTTTTCCTATCAATATCTGCTTATTCAAGCTGCCTCCCCCAGCAGTCTGTTTCAGGCTCTCAAGTTTACTGCTTCCATGTTGGAGTTTGGGATTCACCATAAAATTCCAGAAATCAGTTTTAACGGCTTCCCAGGATCAGATTTTCCTTGGCTTCAGGCTTCAGTTCACTTGTTGGCATCTCTACCTGCATCCAAGGTCTCTAATTACCTTTTTCTAATCCCTTCTTCCTCTGGTGTCTGTCACAGCCAGGGAATTTTTCACAATTCTCAGGTTATGGCTTCCACCATTCCCATGATCACCAGGCACCATATTTATTTTATTTTTTATTTATTTTATTTAACATTTGTTGACCGGGAATGTCCGACTAGGTTCCACAGAGCCTGTTTTCAGCGGAGGCCTGGGGAGAAATTCT
Organism: Protopterus annectens; assembly: GCF_019279795.1. NCBI lineage: Eukaryota > Metazoa > Chordata > Ceratodontiformes > Protopteridae > Protopterus > Protopterus annectens. The sequence goes on from NC_056740.1 coordinate 424,244,441, forward strand.
CCAGATGCATGTCTTTGGAATGTGGGAGGAAACCCACGCGAACACAGGGAGAACATGCAAACTCCACACAGAAGGAACCCCAGCCGAGAATCGAACCGAAGAACCTCTTGCTGTGAGGCGACAACGTTAACCGCCGCACCATATGAGGAAACTTCAGTAGTACCCAAATTGGTGTGGCTTCAACATTGCTACCCCCTGGAGTTCCTGGTCCCTTTTCTTAAGTTTGAGCTTTAGTGGTGGATTCATCAACTTTTTATTTATTATTTTATTTACATTTTTTTACCGGGAAGGTCTGACTGGGCCAGAAGCCTATTTTCAGAGGAGGCCCAGGGAGAAAAGCTCCGTAGAAATATAAGCAGTATACAATAATTAGATAGTACAATAGTATACGTACAGTAAGATGCAGAATACAAATCATCTAGTCTATACAAAGAAGTATTCAATACAGCTTTCTAGTAGATACAGGTTCAAAAAGAAAAACACAAGCATTTCAGTGAAGATCACTGTGAGAAAAAAATAGTTAGTAGTGTACACATATTAAATAATAGTTATGACCAGGTAAGATTTCCTTTGTATGTTTTTATTTTTGAGTAGTAATAACACTGAGGAGAGGGAGAAAATGAGTTGAGTGGACACTGTTGAGAGAGTTACAGCTATCTTGTCAGTCAAGTTTGGCACAGGAACAATGCCAGTTCTTGAACAGATGTTCAAATACTAGTAGTTTGAAACTGGTAGATTCAGGCATGTTTTGGAGGGTGTGGGGTAGAGAGTTCCATAATTTGGCTATTTGATTTCAGAATAGGGCTTTACCGTGAATGTTGTTAGCTTTGTTTACTGTGAAAATGTTTGTCTGCCGATCTTAGACTTTGTGGGCATGAGTAGGGAACAAGTAGTTCCTTGAGGGATGAGCAACTGCCAGGATGGAAGAGTATATTGTGTGTGAATTTAAGTTGGTAGAGATGAAGGTTAGGTAACTCGAGCCAATTTAATTTATGTAGAGCAATACATTGATGGGTTTGGTGGGGAAGGTTGGCTGCAAAATGGGCCATCTTGTAGCAAGTTTCCAATTTGGTTGTCTGATTTTTTTAAGTTTGTAAAGAAGGAGAAAGCATATAGGAGAGTAGAGTGGAGGAAGGTTCTGGATATAGCTTGCTTCTGTACAATGAGCAATGTCTGATGTGAACTTAATTGTGGTGGCTGTGTTAGTCAAATCTGAGTTTGTTGTCCATTTGTCACTCCAAGGAGTTTTGTATGCTCTGTTGGTTGGATGACTGTGTTTGCTGAGAGAATGGTGAAAGGAGGGGTGGTTGGTGATTGCTTGCTACTGGTAAATAGCATTAACTGTGTCTTTTTGGGGTTGAGGATTAGTTGTGATTTACTTGGTTATGTTTCTGTATCATTAAAAGCTTGTTGGACTACTATTTGGAGGTCTGTTAAGATATCTGCTGAGCAGATTAAAGATGAATTGTCCACATACTGAACTACTTTAGCATGTGTTGTGAGTGAGGCTAGATCATTAGAGAAGATGGTGAAAAGAAGGGGTCCTAGTATGGACCCTTGGGGACTCCAACTGAGACAGGCAGAAGTGGTGAAAGTTTGGATTTCCATCGTACTGCTTGTTGTCTGTCAGAAAGATAGCTTAGGAACCAGGAGAGGGAAGTCTTTGGTGGGTTTAGTGAGGCAAGAGTACTGAGGAGTTTCTGATGGGAGACTGTGTCGAACGCTTTTGATATGTGTAAGAAGATTGATGCTGCTTGCTAGTTTGAATGTCTCAGATGGTTGATGGTGTTGGAGAAATTAATTAGGGCTGTGGTGGTGCTGGGTTTTGGTCTGAAACCATGTTGGGAGGGAGAGAGAAGGTTGTGAATTAACGAGTATTGTAGTAATTGAGTATGGATACATTTTTCCAGAATTTTGACACGGGGAAAGGATGGCTAATGGTTTGTAATTGTTTAATTCTGTTGATGTTCCTCCTTTGTGTAGAGGGGTGATGTAGGAAATTTTCCATAATTTTGGGACATAGTGTTCTGCTATAGACCTATTTACCAGAATAGAGATGGGCAGAGCTGTGGCATCAGCTGACAGTTTGAGGTAGTCATCTGGGGAGTTGATCAGCTGCTAAGACAGAAGGTTTCAGTTTTTTTAGCATTGTTCTTATGGTGTTAGTTGGGACAGGTTTGACGTCAAAAAAGTTGTTGGTTTCCACATTAGGTGGAAGAGAAGTGGAATTGTTCTCTGTAACTAAGGAAAGGATGGTGTTTATAAAGTAGGTGTTGATTTGTGAGGCAATACTCACGCTTTGGTTATTGGTTGTTGATTCTGGGGTTGTAGCTTTACGTGGGTGGAGGAGTGAGTTAATTGCTTGCCAGAACGTTTTGGGGTTGTTTTCATATTTGTTTTGCATAGTTGTATAATATGCTTTTTTGTCTACTTTGAGTTGTTTTTTTGTTTGCTTGTGGAGCTGCTGGTATGCTATCAAAGTTTTATTGTCTTTTTTTTTTTGGTATTGATACCAGTTTTTTTTCCCTTAGTTTTTGAAGTTTAATCGTTTCTTTTGATATCCAGGGGAATCTCTTATTAACATGACATGTACGAGTTGGTGCTAAGCTATTTAGACTAACTAGAAATGTGTCACTGAAGTGTGTTACGGCCTGGTCAAGTTGGAAATGGAGTGGTGTCCTGTTGCATTTATTGAGCATGTCTAAAAATGCTTCATTGGAGAAGTTTGTTATTTTGTATGACTTTGTAAACTATGGTTCTGGGGGAGTTGAGCTGATGACGGATTAAGTAGGTAGGTCTATGGTCACTTAAATTATTTGGAAGGCATCTGGAGAGGTAGTTGAGTGGTACTGTTGATAAGTGACCAGTCTAAGATGGATTCCCTTTCACTATGTTTATCTATTCGAGTGGGAAACTGGATTGTTTGGGCGAAACCATGTCTATTTATGAAGGTAGAGGGATTATCACCAGTGCAAGTGTACCAGTCTAAGTTGAAGTCACCTGCAATAATGATTTCATGGATGTAGGTTGAGGCTGTCCAGGCTACGAGTTCCTCAATGGCAGTGGAAGTATTATTGGGAAGTATTTAATTGGCTATTATGGTAATATTTTTCTTTGGGTTGATTCTGAGCCGTGTTACTAGAACTTCAAAGTTGTTATCATAAGGGTATTTGATGGGTAGGTACTCTGTGCTTAGGTTATTTTTGTAGAAGATTGCAACCCTTCTTCCTGATCTGTCTAACCTGTGTACATTCTAACCTTGTGAAACTATGTCTGAGTCTCTTATATGGGGTTTTAGACAAATTTCTGTTGCTCTAAGAATGTTTTTCAAGCCAAGGTTTCTTTTTCATGATCCAGTTCCCACTCAGTAGCTCTTTAGATGCCTCAGACAGTGGAGGTCAGACCATATCAACATGAGGAGATGAGGGCTCTTCAAGCCTTTCGTTCCCTCTTTCATCCAAGGCCTCTCAAAGTTTTCACAGACAGTACCTTGGTGATGTGGCATGTCAACAAGCAGGGGGCACAAGTCCCTGTCTTTGCAGACTAGCTTTTCAGGTCTGGGATCTAGCTGTCCAATATCAAGTAACTCTTCAGGCAGTTTACATTCCCTCAGGGCACAGTTTAGTGACAGACTCTCTGAGCAGGTCCAGCACACAAAACACCATGAATGGTTGCATCACAGAGATATGTTCCTGGTCGTAGTCGTTTTGTGGGGTATTCCTCGGGTAGATATTTTCACCTCCTCTCTGAAAAGACAACTTCCACTATTCTGTTCAAGTCCCAAGTCCTCTGGCCTGAAAAGTGGGTGTCCTGTCTTTTCCTTGGAGAAGGATGTTTCTGTACGCTGCCCCCCCTGTTACTGTGAATTCTGCACAAGATCAGACAGTACTCTCCCAAAATTTTGCTAGTGACATCTTTTTAGTCCTGACAACAGTGGTTTCTCCCCTTCTTTCTCACTTGGCCAGGGCAAATACCACAAGTTACCTCACCAGATGGATCTTTTCACCCAAGACAAGGAGTTTCTTACCCATCTGCACTTGTCCACACTTAAAATGACACTGTGGTTGATAGGGATTTTGCTCCCTTTTAAGCACCTCTTTTTATGAGGAAGTTCTTCTGGTTCTGCAGGAGGCTAGGAAACCTACTACCAGGAAATCCTATATGTCCAAGTGGAGAAGGCTTTTTGCCTGGTTCCTCTCTTGCCATCAGGATCCTCTATCATTGGAGGTTCCTTTGGTTCTCTCTCATTTGTGTGATCGTCTCCTTGCTGGGGTGGCACGTTCTTCAGTGAAAGCTCACCTGTTAGCAATTTCTGCTGGTCTACCTTGAATCTGCCTGTGTCCTCTAGGTTTGAGATCAAGCAATTCCTTAAAGGCGTCATTCATATCAGGTCTCCTAGGAAGCCTATTCTGACTTCTTGGGACCTCAGTTTTTTGCTTGAAAAATTGACCCAGGTTCTTCTGAGCCTGCTTCCTTGCACCATTGTATTTGGAAGAGGTTATTGGAATTTCTGGCTATCATGACCATTCCTCCATTTTTAGTTTTCCATAGAGACAAGGCTTTCTTTTTGTACTAATCCTTCTTCTCTTATGCCTATGGTGGTCGGTGAGTTGTCCCTTAGTCTATTCATCTTCCTTCCCTTTTTTTCCTTCTCCAGTCCGACATTGAGAAGGTTCTTCACACCTTGGATTTGCATAGATAGCTCAGACATTATTTAAATAAAACTAAAGTTATTTGCAAATCTGAGCAGTTTTTTTTTCTTTTTTTTTTTTTTTTGTTTTCTCTTCACTCCAGGACTTTGGGTTTGGCTTATTATAAGCAAACCATCTTCTCTTGGATTTTTAAGGCCATTTCTTTTTGTTACAGAATCAGAGCAGGCTTTGCCAAGGCTATCCTGTATGGGTTTGTGGAGCATTCCTCTCTGTCTTCCTCCTTCCAGGCATGCTGTTGAGCTCTTGTACTCTCCCTTTATTTATTTTATTTTTATTTTACATTTGTTAACCGGGAGGGTCCGACTGGACACAGGTCCATTTTCAGCGGAGGCCTGGAGAGAAAAGCTCCATGTTACACTATTAGCATTCATACAGTTCTAAGCAAGTCTTAAGAACAAATGTATTTAAAGTAGTACAAAAATGAAAACTTACACAGCATATGATGCATCTGTTAGAACTAACAATTAGTAGTACAAAAATGAAAACTTACACAGCATATGATGCATCTGTTAGAAGTGACAATTAGTAGTACAAAAATGAAAACTTACACAGCATATGATGCATCTGTTAGAACGAACAATTAGTACAAAAATGAAAACTTACACAGCATATGATGCATCTGTTAGAAGTGACAATTAGTAGTACAAAAATGAAAACTTACACAGCATATGATGCATCTGTTAGAAGTGACAATTAGTAGTACAAAAATGAAAACTTGCACAGCATATGATGCATCTGTTAGAAGTGACAATTAGTAGTACAAAAATGAAAACTTACACAGCATATGATGCATCTGTTAGAAGTGACAATTAGTACAAAAATGAACATTTACACAGCATATGATGCATCTGTTAGAAGTGACAATTAGTAGTACAAAAATGAAAACTTACACAGCATATGATGCATCTGTTAGAACGAACAATTAGTAGTCCAAAAATGAAAACTTACACAGCATATGATGCATCTGTTAGAAGTGACAATTAGTAGTACAAAAATGAAAACTTACACAGCATATGATGCATCTGTTAGAACGAACAATTAGTAGTCCAAAAATGAAAACTTACACAGCATATGATGCATCTGTTAGAAGTGACAATTAGTAGTACAAAAATGAAAACTTACACAGCATATGATGCATCTGTTACAACTAACAGTAGTACAAAAATATTCTAGCATGTCGAGTGGTAGATTGCTAGCATCTTCTCCTGCTCAGCTGGTTAATCTGGGAATCTAGAGACAATGCTATAATTGTCTCATGTACACAGACAACCCTCTCCTCCTCCCAACAAACACAAATACATGTGAGAGATGCAATTATATAGCCAAACTGGAGGCTGAACTCTCTCAACTCAGGACTGGCAAGACCAGACAGGAGGAGAAGGTAACCACACACACAACAAACCCAGTCACACATAGACCTACCCCAACTGCAAATCAAGCACATAACACAAAAACATACTCGGAGGCTCTATTAAAAAACTTACCAAAGCAACAGAGGCTCCCAAAGCAGACACACAAAAATCCACCACCTCAAAACATAACACATGCAACACATACTTCAATAAATCGGTGTGTCAATAAATCACAGCCCTTAAGGCCAAACACTATGCCTGATACACTAGTGATAGGTGACTCTATAGTCAGACGCACTGACGTCCCACTTACCAGGCTGAGCAAGGAGAGGGTAACGGTAAGCTGCCTATTGGGGGCTAGGATCCGCCATATAACACACACACTCAGGTCACTCAAAAGCATGTACAAATATGACTCCATCATTGTCCATGCCGGCGTGAATGACCTGAGACGTACCTCCTTGGACTACATGAAAAGAGACATTGAGGAGCTCTCTGATTATGTAGCCCAGGCTGATATGACCCTGACCCTGAGCAGCATCCTGCCCTCACCAAGAATGATGCCATAATACAAAGACAAGATGATCAGCTTTAATAATTGGCTCAATTACTGGTGTCATTCTAGGGGGATCCAGTGTCTGTCTGCTTGGGATGACATGCTGGACAAGCCACGCTGCTTTGCAAGGGACGGCTTGCACCTGTCACCACTGGGCTTCCGGATATTGGCTAAGGCTCTTGCCACCCCCATAGTGCCTTTTTTAGGCAAGGCTCAAAAGACGAACCCACCTCCTTAGAAAACAAAATTGGAAAAAAATTAAGGGTAATGCTGCTCAACGCCAGAAGGCTAAATCTCAAGATGCAGGCTCTCGAAGCACTCCTCAGTATGGAGAACATTGATGTCTGCGCTGTAACCAAGACCTGGATCAAGGCTCCTGAGAGCACACCAGCACTACCAGGCTTTACCTCGTATCATGCTTTTCGGCCCCAAAACCCGGGCCGAACCACAAAGGGAGGGGGAGTGTACATATTCATCAAGGATACCCACACCTCTAGGTTAGTGGCAACTCATGAAGCATCGGAGACCATCCAGGTGCAGCTAACCATAGGCAAAACTGCTATACAACTGGTTGCATGTTACAGACCACCATCCCAATCTCAAGAACCCCACTCAGCCTTCCTGAAGACATTGGAAGATATGAATGTCTCACCAAATACCGTCATATTGGGAGACTTCAACTACCCTAACATAGACTGGGTGCACTATTCTAGCCCGAACACCCTAGCCCAAAGGTTCCTGGAATTCATAAACTCAAATGCAATGGAACAGCTAGTCACCTCTCCGACAAGGGGGGATAATATACTAGACCTGATCATCACAAACATGGGGACAAAATGCTCCACACCGGAAGTATTGCCCTCACTGGTGAGATCTGACCACAAACCAATCACCCTGGATATACATTTACCACCTCCACCCCCAGCACAAAAGACTACAGTGAGAAACTTCTCAAAAGCCGACTTTACACTTCTCAAGACTGAGATGGTATCATTTAAGCCCTCAGGGCCAATGGAAACCACATCCCACAATGCTGAATCCTACACAAATGCTTTCTACGGACATCTCCAAGAATGCATGGATCGTGCAATCCCAGATAAAACCAAGACCCTCTCCACCAAAGGAAAGCATCCTGTCTGGTGGACCCCAGCCATAAACAAATTGTATAACAAAAGAAGGAAGCTACTGCAAGACAGAGCAAAATCCCATAAAGGGGAAGGCATCTCTGATCAGCACTGGTAGAAAGCTACATTCTCTCATAAAAATATCCAAGGCCAACTTTGAGAGAAAAATCGCCAAGGACACTAAAGATAACCACAAGGCATTCTTCAGTTATGTTAGAAACCTGGGCGGAAACACTCAGATATGCTCAGAGTTAGTACACGACGACAAAAAATTTACCGAACCCACAGATATTGCCAACATTCTGGCAGACAGGTTCAGTGCAAATTTCTCCCCTCCCTCACCTGCAAAAGAAGAAATACTCATCCCAGCTGAATGTAACCTCCCCGTCATCTCTGATGTCCAGGTGAGAACCGCCCTCAACAAAGCAAAAAACACAGCATCTATGGGACCTGATGGTATCCCTGGCTGCATGATACATGAACTCCAAGAGGAGCTAAACCCGCATATAAAAATGTTATTTAACCTTAGCCTTACTACAGGATATGTACCTGAACACTGGCGTACAGCAACAGTGGTACCACTCCACAAGGGAGGCTCCACTACAGACCCTGGGAACTACCGCCCCATAAGCTTGACCAGCCTGGTTTGCAAAGCTATGGAAAGAATTATTATGGAACTCATAAACAACGACATTGGGGACCTACAGACACTTGATCCCACCCAGTTCGGCTTTGTAAAAGGCAGATCCTGCCTTTTGAACCTGGTTGACTTTTTCGAAACCGTCACTAGAGCCACTGATGAGGGCAAGGCAGTCCATACAGCCTACCTGGACTTGGCTAAAGCCTTCGACACAATACCCCACTCGGGGATCATAGAAAAGCTAAACAGCTTAAAAGTAAATCCATATATCACAAGATGGGTTGCAAACTGGCTAAAGAACAGAACCCATAAAGACAAGACTGCGGGAGCCATGTCAGACTCAAAGCCAGCCACAAGTGGTGTCCCACAGGGCTCTGTCCTGGGACCCCTCTTGTTCGGCATTTACTTCTCAGATGTGAAAGCAAACATGGGAGGGTTGTGGCTGACAAAGTTCGCAGATGACTGCAAACTAGGCGCCATAGTCGATACACCAGCTGACACATACATCCTACAGAAAGGCCTCACCGAAACGGACAACTGGTGCCGGAATCACGGCCATAAACTGAATGCCAAGAAATGTATAGTCATCCCCTTTGGGAAAAACAAAATACCCACAAATTATCACATAGACAGTAACGCACTGAGTACCGAAAAAGTAATCAGAGACCTGGGGACCCAAGTTGATAGTGACCTCTCATTTGACACCCACGTTGCCAAAGTGGTTAGAAACACTTTCTACCTTGCCCACCTTATCATGAAGGGGTTCACATCCAGATCAAAGGAGGTCATCATGCCCCTCTCTTATCAGGCCCATGATTGAGTACAATGCCCCATTTGGTATGTACCTCACCCGGCACTTACAACAGTAAGTAAAAGAGAGACCCCAGAAGTACCTCACCAAGTGGATCAAGGGTTTCCAACATATGTCATATGCTGCCAGGCTAAAGAAACTCCAGCTCTATTCAGTAGCATACCGCCTGCTCAGAGGTGATCTGTGCCTGACATACAAGGCCATGTCCAACCAGGAATTGATGGACATGCTCCACCTCAAAAAATCA
>NC_056740.1:424258882-424363882 GCF_019279795.1 Protopterus annectens
GTAAAATATGTTTCTATTTTGAGCGTTTGTCCCCCGTTTATTTTTGTATCTTGGTATCTTGAGCTAAGAGTCAACAGAGCATACCTTTCAACTGTCCAAATTTTTGCTGAATGGCCAGAATTCTGGCTCATATATTTGGTCCCATCCTCAAAATGTGTAGTTTTCTGGTAAATGACTGGGGATTGAAGTCATTAAATGATGTGCATTTGAGTTTCAGACTTCATATCATTCAGATAATATACATGCTAATGAAGTTTACAAGAGCAAAATTTAAAATCTGTCCTTATTTTTGGTCGTTTGTCCCGTTATTTGTGGCTGTGTGAGGTATGCAAACCTCTTTGTTGCTGCTGTTTGGGATCTCTCTCCCCCTTGCTGTTGTCATGCATGCATTCACTCACACGCAGACACGCTGCTTAGCGAGTGCAAAATAACTGCTCTATCAATCTCCCTATTTTACTCTCTCTCATACACACATACACAGTCTCTTCTGCTTTCAGACGCAAACATACATTATTTCATGCACGCATTCACTCACTCGCACAGACAGAAACATAAACACACTCGGACACATACTTATACATGTGCATTTTTTATGTTGGGAGCCCGACTGTTCAGAAAGAAAGTTTTTATTATTTCTGTGTGGTCTGGTACCAAATGATCCATGACCTGGTACCAGTCTATGGCCTGGTGGTTGAGGACCACTGCTGTAGCAGACAATACCATGTAACACAAGCATCCAGGTTTTTAATTACATCAGACTTTTACATCTTGCTCAATACAAACTGAGAATATCTGGCTGTCTGGGAGCAGGCAGCATCTTCAGAAACAATTCCTTTGGCAGGACAAGAAGGTCTGACGACCACATTTATTTCTTCAGCATAGAACTGTGCAAGTGAACTGGCTCAAGGACACATTTTCAGCCACGACCCAGCCCAGGTGGGCGCTAACAAAGTGCAGACGGATTACAGTAATATGCTGACACATTGCAAAAAAATGAGAGTAGAGTAAATAAATGTTTAGTTTTACATGCAGTGTGATGCAAGTTTAACTTTATATCACTTGTACAAGTTAAACAAATGTACAATAACCCATAAATTGCTGTGAAGGATTGAGACAAAACTATAGCTTACATTTTCTCCATGTAGATTAATATTTACACCAAACAATACTTGCATTACAGGATTTGATCTCTTTATTTACCTTCTTAATTTTATCAGGTTTTAGACTTCTTTCTTTTTACAGCTACTAATGTACGAAAGCTTCTGTTATTTGGCTGCCTCAACTTTTTCTCTCACATTTGCAAGTCACCTTGCACTGCGGAGTCTTTGCTAATGCTCCCTCAGACTGTTTTTAGCCTTTTATGCTGCCAGCAGTGGAACCCATAGTCATTATTGTGTTTGAAACTAGACAGATTCTCCAGCTGTGCCCCTTTACCCAGACTATACAGCAGTAAATACTGCCACCACCCAGTTAATATCAGCTACTAAAAGGCCCTTGAAAGGGTGTCCAATTATTACTGTGCAATATGTATATTCAATGGTAATGTGACTATATGGTCTAAGGTTTATTGGAAGGGCTTAGACAGTAAAAACTAATTATATAATGTACTCTAAAGCATATTTCATCTCTACACACACCAGCCACAGGTAGTAGGTTTTCAAACTATTTAATAATAAATAATTAAAACACAAGACAAATCTACTACACCACAGAGATATCTAAAAGTTCACAGATCACACAGAAACTTAAAATAATACAGTAGGACAGGTCTGGTTTTAAAGAAAAATACCTAATTAATCTTTACTACCTGTAACTATTCCTACAAGATATCACAGTGCTAAAAACTTACATGTGAGCATAAACAGAGTGCTGATAAGTTAGATGTCCAGATCAAAATGCTCAGGGTCTCTTGTGAGAAATAGAATTTAAGCATTACTAACAAACATGTCTCTAAGGCCCTCCCAAAATGACATCATTTTTGACACTTTGGTTTTCCCAGTATTCATATTGCATCATCTTAACACCTGGTCTGAGTTCTCAGGCCACAAACTGCATTATTTAGCAATCTAACACCTGCACAGAAACTTACAACAATAGAAGACATTTCACATGTATATACTAACAGAAACTAAAGCAATGAAGCACCTTCCACATCTAAATTCTAGTCATAAACTTTAGCCTTAAAACAATGGGCATGACATCTTCATCCAGCAGCCCTTGGGCCAAATTGTAACATGAAAGGATACAACATGCTTAACAGGGCCAGAAGAGTGCAATGTTGTCACATATTTTGCAGTTCCACATTTCACAGTGCTTTCCTACATTTAAAAACACAAGCCTGTATTTTACATTTATTTATACAGTTGATAGAATTATATATAAAATTCTATTTGACTAGGCTGGCAGCCTTCCCCAATCGTCACAGACAGCCCTGTCAAAAACATATTGGTCTTCAAAGTCAAGATTGTGTTTTCCCCAAAAGTATGTTTAAACTGATAGCGATTAGTGAACTTAGTTTATCTTATGTTTAAAATATCCTTCTTCCTTTGGACTTTTTGCTAAGGCTTATTTTTCCACAAGGTTCACCAAAGAACTTTATTAATTAGAACTTAAACAGAGATTTTTGTGGGGCCTCAACTAGTAGCTTTTCTGTTTTTTTTCTGCCTAGATTAATGGTATATTGGGGTGTTGAAGGTTTCCTGTTGTTTTTTTCCTTGTATGATTCTTTTCTTGTTGTTGAGATCTCTTTTAGCCCTGTAAGGCAAGTCACTGAGGTAGAGGGAATTTTCTTCTTTTTTTCTGTTTGTGAAAAAGAATTGCTCTAGAAAGCTGCTTTTGAGAATAACTATTTCGTGAAATGCTATCTTTTGTTTGTTTTATTGCCATAGGTTCCCTAAAATGTCTGCTTTTTCAGTATGTTTTCCTTTATTGATATAGCATTGTCCTTTGTATTTGGCTTTGTACTGCAGGATGGAATTCATGAAAATTTCATATACCACACAAGTGTGTATTCCGATTAATTAATACCCAACTTTTTTTTCTTTCATGCAGGATGTCATCAGAGAAATCCACAAAAAAGGAATGATCTGTGAGTGGATTGAGAAGGACATGGGTAAGGCACTGTCTGTAACATGTGCCCTGATAAAACTTTGAAAGTTGTGCTGATTGTTGTCTGAATGAGTTTTGTGAATTGTTGGCTGGAGAAATGGGTAGGGGCAAATTGGGTAAGACAAACTACTATATTAGTAAGGCTATGCTGAGTATTGTAAAGAAGCCTACATTAATACAATTTGTTTTTGTTTTAGTAACTGACTTGGTCAGTGTTTTGCAGAACTTAACTGAATTGTGTTGTCTTTGTTTGTAAAAATTCTCTTGATTCATCCAGAGGGCTGTTTCATTACAGTCGGAAAGTAAGCCTATAAAACCTTGCTTTCCAGACAGCATTTGGAGTTTACAGTTATTTTTTACATGATAATTGCCCTTGCTGTCTGGAACATAACTGTGATTTAGAAATACCATTATTTCTCCTAATAAATGGAAAATAATTAATACTGGCACTGGGGTTAGTAGCACTTGCATTCTATGTGTAGCTGTGTATGTCATTGAAGACTGTGGTTCACTTCTCAGACTGCGGGTAAGGATTCAGAAAGAGAAGAAATTGCAGGATTTTGAACAGAATCGTGTTTTAGTTTAATCATTACTTCTTTTCATGGTCTTCACATCTAATACGAGTTTTATCTTCTACAAAGGCAGGCATAGAAAGTTCGGGGAACAGCAAATGTGAAGTGATTCCCATATGTTAATGGGGTGCTTCCCCTTATTAATCATTGTAGTAAAATACAGTTATAGTATTAGTTTGATTTATTTGATCTAGTGGGATTTGCTTGACAGGAGAGAGCTTTGGGGACCAAGGGAGAAGACTGATTTTGAAGTAGGAGTTAATGGGGTTATATTGGGGTTTGAAAACCTGTGCAGGATGGAAATGTGGGAGAGAAGATTGTGCAGCAGGTTCAGACTTGTACAGTTTTGATATGCATGCGGTAACATAGGCTTGTAGGAGATTACTAGGCTAATGGCCCTGGGTATTTTACAAGCGTAGCCAAGAGTTTGTCCCCAAAAGGAAACCTCAGTCAGCACCTGTTGCCTCTGACAGTGATGGACACAGGTGGAACCCGTGGGACAAATTTGTGGTTTCCCATCCACTCATCAAGTTGTGCTTGAAGAGGTTCAGCGAGATACTCTCATTGACGTATATGGGAAATCTGTTCCAGAGACTTTGCAGCCTCTGGGAGATAAACCTGTTTGTCCAGCAAGTTTTGTTGATGTCGCATATTAGATGCAGGCCTTTCGAGCAGGCAATGTGTGAGGAGTTAGAGTTATGGATATGGAGCATCTTAGGACAGGGTCAGAGATTGCCTTGTAGGTGAGACACAGATCACCTCTGAGCAAACCTGTATGATACTGAGTAGAGTGATAGTGATTTGAGCCTGTCCACATAGGACAGGTGTTGGAAGCCATGGATTCTCTTTGTGAGGTATTTCTGTGGCCTTTCCAGTTGGTGAAGATGTTTGGAGAGGTACATACCAAATAAGGCATTATATTCAATTATTGGTCTAATGAAGGAGGAGTATAGAAAGGTAATAATTTCCTTTTTTTCTGGCAGCAATCCCTTTACTTATGAGATGAACCAAGTAAAAGGCTTTTCTGACCACTGCCGCTACATGATGGTCAAATGTGAGATTGTTGTCTACCTGAGTACTCAGGTCTCTCACCACAGATTGTGTGCTTAGGGGGGATCCCATTGATGCAGTAATCAGTAGTGGATGTGTTTTTGCCGAATGGTATAATACATTTTTTGCATTTAAGTTGAGGCCTTGACTTTGGCAGCACTCATTAGTTGCTGTGAGACTGTCTTGCAGTATGTTAACGTCATTTGGGGAGTCAATGACAGCACCCAACTTAGTCGTTCAGAAGCTTGGTTAGCCACAGGCCTTTTTTTTTCTTTGCCTGGACCTCCGAGAAGTAAATGCCAAACAGTAGAGCTCCCAGGACAGACCCCTTGGGGAACTTCACTAGTGACAGGTCTGCTATCGGAGGTGGAGATGCCAGTTTTGACCTTGAGGGTCCTGTCTATGAGCTAGTTGGCCACCCACCTGATGAGATAGGGATTTACGCCAAGTTGTTAGGTTTTCAATGATGCCCAAGTGGGGGATTGTGTCAAAGGCCTTGGCCAAGTCAAAGTAAGCTGTATATGTACTGACTTTCCCTCATCCAGGGCCATGGTGATGGTCTCAAAGATGTCAACCACGTTCAACAGACAAGATCTGCCCTTGACAAATCTAAACTGGGTGGGGTCAAGTGCTTGGAGATTGCTTATGTCCTTGTTTATGAGATCCATAATAATACGTTCCATGGCTTTACAGATCAGACTTCTCATGGGGCAGTAGTGGGTCAGTAGTGGCACCACCTTTGTGCAAGGGGATGACAATGGCAGTTCTCCACTCTGCTGGAATGTAGGAGTGAAGAGAGGATATATATATAGAAAGCTAAGTCAGGGAGGTTTTACCTCAATTGAGGAGAAGGTGGAATCTCATAGCAGTTCTGTGGGAGTAAAGTGGATCAATCATAGTAAAAATAGAGTTCAGATAAGGCAGTGTTTTGTACAAATGCTTTAAAATGATTGCTGGATGGTTTAAATAATTACATAAGATGTTGAGGATGCCAGGGGACAGGACTCTAGTGAGAATGGCATGAATGTTGCTACTGGTGGTTAATACAAGATAACTTGGCTTTACAAGAAAAGTATTGCACTTCATCTTTGGGAAGGTGATTGATATACTGATGGATCCTGTTCATAGTCCCAAAGTGTTAATGACCAGCACAGCAAATTCAGAGAGTAGAGTACTGAATCCCTTAAAGACTGAATGCTCCTTCCTGAAATTTGTAAAAATGTTAAAAACACCAAGTTCTTTAAACTTGGTGTGCTTCCTTATCCGTATAGTCATTAATGCTCAAGTGTGAAAGTATGGACAAGTAGTTTACCACTGTTCAGCGATTCCATGATCTTCAACATCGCTACTTGATGTCATTTTTCAAGTTTTGTTTTACAGAAAATTCAGTATTTCTATGCAGAAAGAAATGGTGAAGTTAGATGCTTTCTATCACCAGATGGAAATGTCCACAGTTTCCCAGACGTTTGTCAGCATCTCTTTTCCTGTAATACTTATCCTATGACAGTATACATAAGTACTTCCAGTGGTAAAAGGCAGTACTTTCCTTTTCTGTAAGAATGCTGATAGGTACCAGGAAGCTCTTATGCTTTTTATGAACATGTGTGTATCTGAATGAAATACTGTACAACCTTCTAAACTAATGTAAACTTAGATACTTGTTAGGTATATTTTATTAAGATTATGTACCCCATAATTTAATACCATACCCGAGTGGATGCATCATGCTGTTTTTATAGTTCTTGTAAATTTAAGTATTTAAAAATGTTGCAGTTCTTTTTTTTTTTTTTTTTTTTTTTTTTTTTTTTTTTTTAAACTTGGTGGGAACCCTCCCTCATGAGGAGAATGGAAACTTGCGGCTTTACAGTTTGTGGGGCAGCATGTTAAATCATGTGTTAAGTATTTTTTTTTAATTTTTACTCGTCTTGTTTCAGATGATCCCTTAATTGTATTTACTTTGCAAAATCAGTAAAAAGGCAGATTTTCAGTCCCTTATAAAAACCTGAAGGTCTGAAGAAGCATTTTTATGTGAAAGCGCTTACCTCTTTAATAAACGTTTTAAGGATTTTTGGTTTGGATTTATGCTGCCTTGGTCGTTCTGCTAGTCATTTTTTGGTATAATAATCTTTATTTACTCTGAACGAACGTTTACTCTGTGGATTTTTGTTGTTTGTTTGCTTGTTTGTTACTATATAAGGAGGTTATTTAGAGCAAGGGAGTGGTTCCAGAGGGTGGTTCTCTTAAGAGCAGTAAAAGCATTAAATTCATTCCTTTAACCAAGTCCCCCTTCCCCTTAACACCATAGTGTAAACTGAGACTGTGCTACCTTAGAACTGAAACTTAAAAAATATACAAGAACAACTTATTAGCACTTTATAGGCTAACCTCCTAATCCAAACTTTATTAAGAAACTAACTCACTAGAAGATGACTTATCTTCTTTCAGCTGTTCCCGTTAGGGGTCGCCACAGCAGATCACCTGTTTCCATTTCTTCCTGTCCTCTGCATCTTGCTCTGTCACACCAACCATCTGCATGTCCTCTCTCACCACATCCATAAACCTTATCTTAGGCCTTCCTCTTTTCCTGTTACCTGGTAGCTTCATCCTTAGCATCTTTTTCCCAGTATACTCAGCATCCCTCCTCAGCACATGTCCAAACCAATGTAATCGTGCCTCTCTGGCTTTGTCTCCAAACCTTCCAACCTGGGCTGACCCTCTCATGTACTTATTCCTAATCCTGCCCACCTTCGTCACACCCAGTGCAAATGTTAACATCTTTAATTCTGCTACATCCAGCTCAAACTCCTGCCTTTTTGTCATTGCCACTGTCTCCAACCCATATAACATAGCTGGTCTCACTACCCTCTTGTACACCTTCCCTTTCTCTCTTACAGGTACTCGTCTGTCACAAATCACTCCTGACACTCTTCTCCACCCACTCCATCCCGCCTGTACTCTCTTCTTCACCTCTCTTCCACACTCACCGTTACTCTGAACTATTGACCCCAAGTATTTAAACTCATCCACCTTCGCCACCTCTACTCCTTGCATCCTCACCATTCCTCTATCCTCCCTCTCATTCACACACATATATTGTCTTACTCCTGCTGACCTTCATTCCTCTTCTCTCTAGATCATATCTCCATCTCTTCAGAGCATATCTCCATCTCTCCAGGGTCTCCTCCACCTGTTCCCTACTCTCACTACCGATCACAATGTCATCTGCAGACATCATAGTCCACGAGGACTCTTGTCTGATCTCATCTGTCAACCTGTCCATCACCATTGCAAATAAGAAAGGGCTCAGAGCTGATCCTTGATGTAACCCCACCTCCACCTTAAATGCATCTGTCACTCCCTCCGCAGACCCCACCGTTGTCACACTACCCTCGTACATATCCTGTGCCAGTCTTACATACTTCTCTGATACACCTGACTTCCTCATACAATACCACAACTCCTCTCTACGTACACCCTGTCATATGCTTTCTCTAAGTGTACAAAAACACAATGCAGCTCCTTCTGACATTCTCTGTACTTTTCCATCAACACTCTCAGAGCAAACCTTGTATCTGTAGTGCTCTTTCCTGGCATGAAACCATACTGCTGATCACTAATCATCACATCCCTTCTTAACTTTGCTTCCACTACTCTTTCCCACAACTTCATGCTGTGACTGATCAATTTAATCCCTCTGTAGTTACTACAGCTCTGCACGTTACCCTTATTCTTAAAAATTGGTACCAAAACACTTTTTCTCCATTCCTCAGGCATCCTCTCACTTTCCAAGATTTCATTAAACAATCTGGTTAAAAACTCCACTGCCATTTCACCTAAACACCTCCATGCTTCCACTAACAAAAAGAGTGATCACTCGACATCTATCAGAATAAATATTAATACATATAAACAGACTTTTAACAAAGATTGCTTTCATACCAAGTAAATACATCAGGTTTGTGTGTAAGAAAAAAAAACATAATGTGAATGAAAACTTATATAAATATATGTGAACACCTATGTAGGCTGAAAACCATTGCTGTAATTGCCAAAGTGGAAATACAGTGAAAAATGTTAAAAATAAATACAGCATTAAAGCCCTAGGATTTGTTCAAGTATGGTATATAACTAAGGAAGCACTTAAACTTGAGTGCACTTTTACTCCTTCAAACCACCAGAAAATGGCACCAGTGTCAGTTATTTTCGTCGTAAAATATTTACAAAGTTTGATATTTTGTTTTTAACAACATTGGCATGTAATGCTAATTTTGTAACGTAATGATAAAAACAAATGTAAAATAAAATAATGTCAGCATTATTCACTCCCCATATCAGACTTTTAATAGTTTTTTAAACAGTGCGATTTTTCTGAGTTCTAGTATGCTTTTTATTGAGCAATAATAATTAAGCCCTGTTTTCTACAAGAGTTCAGCATCAGCTGGTGGTTTACAGAGCAAGCTGCAATGACTGAAGCATTTTATGTGGGGAAATGATCAACATCCTTAAAAGAAGGATTTCTGGCCATCTTACCGAAATTAGAGCCAAGTGCAAGAATAATGCATTGGCTCAGCACCTGCAGCTTCAAAAAAGACACACTGGCTTTAAATTTTATATTATCAATTGTGTAGACCTGTTGGAACTGGAAGGAGACATCCCGAAAGTTTTAGAAAACAGTGAACTACTGTTCTTCTACTAAGAGAAAAGCAGTTCTAAAATAAACTTGCATATAGAGCATAGGCAGTGCTGGTGAGCTGGATGTTCTTATGACAAATGCGAAATGCTCTCTGATTCTCTCTTTAAATTGACAACACAGTGCTACTTCACATTACATCATTGTTAATTTTCTGTTTTCCCAGGCTAACAGAAACTCAGAGGTCAATAGCCCTTTTGATCTTGCAGCTGGTCAGGAAGCCGCAGCAATAAAATAAATTATACATGTAAATTCTATCCATTAACTCTGGCCCCAAAACAGTAGGAAGAATTCCTTCATTTAGACATTTCGGCTCCAAGTTTTGACATCAACAGTTGCACGATGCTTGACTTATCAGCCCTCCTACAGCAGAGTGCACTGTTCTTACATTTTTGCAGTTCCACATTTAACAGCATTTTCTTCCATTTAAGAGAACAAGGCCCGTGGCTTATATTAATATTTACAAATAATTCTATCTGACTAGGCTGGCAGACTTCACCTATCTTCACACAGATTGTCGAATCATCTGCATATGGGATCACGGTGCCATGTATAAGGGAGTTGTGGAAGTTATTGATGAATATATTGAATAGGAGGCCCGATATGGAGCCTGGGGGGGACACCTGTGGAGATGCTGAGGAAGGGGGAACAGGATTGCTGCCATTTAGTTGATTGATATCTGCCAGAGAGGTAGTTTGAGAACCAATTTAGGGTTGGGGTGAGACACTTAGATTGTTGAGTTTAGAGAGTAAAAGGGAGTGTGAAGTAGTATCGAAAGCTTTTGAAAGGTCAAGGAAGAGTGCAGAGATGATCAGACTGAATCTCGTGCTCGATTTACTGTATCCATAAAGGAGATGAGAGCTGTGTTTGTGCAATGGCCTGGTCTAAAGCCATGTTGGGTCGGGGTGAGAAGTTGATTATTAATTAAATGGTTGAGAAATTGGGTATGGGCACATTTTTCTAATATTTTTGAAAAGGGAGAGAGGATAGCGATGGGCTGAAAGTTGGAGATGTATGAAATTTTGCCACCTTTTGCAGAGGAAGAATGTACGCTTTCTTCCAGATATTTGGTATGTGGAATTCTTGGATTGATCTGTTGAAGTATACTAATGGGGTAAGTGATGGAGCTTGCAGATATTTTAGGAATTCAGCAGGTAAGTTGTCAGGAGCACAGGTGCAAGGCTTGAGTTTTAGAAGGAGTTTCTTTATGGTGCATGTGGGCATGGGAGAGAGAAAAAGTTGGTAGAGAGGAAGGTTTAGAATGAGTAGATTGGTGGTCTGATGAGTTAGGGTTAAAAGGAGGGAAAGTGGTGGTCAGCTTGGCAATGGTGTTGGTGTTAGAGCCTAGGTGTATAAGGGAATGTATTGCTCCCCAGAATTTTTGTGGGTTTAGCCTATGCTGATCCTGTAGTTTATGGAAATATTCTTTTTTGGTTTTGGTTACCTGCTGTTTGTCTTGATTACGTAGTTGTTTGTATAGTGCAAGGTAAGCTGGGTTTTTATATTTTCGCCATGATTTCCAAGCTTTGTCTGTAGTGGACATGATTTGCTGTGTGGATTTGGTGAGCCAAGTGGCACGATTAGTCTAGACTCTTTTAGTTTGCCTCTAGGTTTTTAATTTCAGTCCTAAGGTAGGACAGTCATGCTATGGTGTTAAGGCGGATGGAGACTTGGTTAAAGGAATGAGTTCAATGCTTTTATTGCTCTTAACAGAACCACCTTCTGTAACCACTCCCTCGCTCCAAATAACCTGATTATATACAATGAATTTTTATTAAAGTAGATGCATAACATAATTCAAGGAGTCAAGTTCACACCCTCCATATATGCAAAGTTTCTTCTTGGTTTGGCATCTGTCACATGAACCTGTCTTATTTATCTGATGATAAAGGTTTAGTTGCTTTGACAGAGTATTTTGATGTACCATTAGTTTTTATGAAAGAATAGGAGATCAAATAGGGTTGGATTGATATTGGCACAAAAGGCTAGACATAGATGTCCATGAAGGAGTCTGTAAGAGACAGACTACGGAAAAACGGCTGCTAGTTTCTCCTGTTAAGATTTTTGAGGCCACTGATCTTTTTAGTTATGAATCTCAGAGGGGTCTCAGATTGTGTGATATGTCTGGATAAATACTTGCCAGAAAATGCGTTCTTTTCAATAACTGGTAAAGGGGAATTGACTACTTTGGATCTAGTGGCGATCACTTTGGAAATTAGATCGGCTGGATAAAAGGCTTTCTAAACTGCTGTGGAGATAGGGTCAAATGATAATGAATTTTTCAACAGGAGTACCCAGGTCCCTTAAAACAGGGTCTGATTGGTGGTGTACATCTCTATGGAAAGTGAAACTGTTTTCTTTATCAAAATGAACTGTGCTACATTTTTCTACATTTTCTACATTTAATTTGAGACTATTGTCCTTGTACCAATTGTTAACATGGTCTAAGATGTGCTTGAGTAATTGAGTTGAAAATCAAATGACATCCAATTTACAGTCATCTGCAAATCAGATTTACAAGTATGTCATTAATGCTTACATGGGGAATATTGCCAAAGGCCTTGGGTAGGTCTAGATATGCTGTATGCAGTGCTTAACCACTGTTCACTGTTTCAGTTACTTTTTCAAAGAAATATTTGGCACTGATAATCAGATAACATGGTATGTTGTCAGAGCCCATGGATGAAATATTCTTCATTTTTGAAAGGGCTGAGAGAACTTATTCCACAGTAATTAAAGGGGTTGGCAGGAATTGTGGAACTTGTAGAATAGTTAAAACTGTGGGTGGGGTAAACTCTGCACTAAATTTGTTAACTAGGATATTAGACATTTTCTTTGGGTTAGAGAGAGCGTAGCGTTATTGTGGACTAGTTCTGAACACTGTTGAGTGTTAAGTTCTTAACTTTATGACATAGTTATTCCAATTGTTCCCTTAAGCCCTTTGCTTAAGTGTACTCTTAATGTAGGTAGAATGCAATCTCTTCAGTTTCTTCTCGTTATATAATTTTTATAGCGGCATTCCACCACAAGGGTTTGTTTTTAAACTTGTATTTGTTGTGGATAGGGACTGCTGTATCAGTACGACTATTTACATGAGAGTAAAAGTCAGAGGTACAGGCAGTTTGAGCAGTAGGGGTTTTTAGAAGATTAAAGCAGAAGGTTACAGAAGAATTTAAGCCAAGTAACTGAAGGTTTGCTTTTGAGATGTCCCTAAACACAAGAGCTGTTAAAAGGGAAGTACCTCCAGTTTTAATGGAAATGGTCAAATTATGGTCTGATTTAACAGTACATGATTGTACATATGGAGATGTACAAGCAGTGGGTATATTTGTGATAATGAGATCAAGGATATTGTTGCCCCTAGTAAGATGTTGAACTGTTTGTTAAAGAGAGTTAGCATTTGTAATGTCAAGGAAGTACTAGGCATGCTGACCAGTGGCTTTGTAGGTCAGTCAGTTTATTGACGGATAGTTGAAGTACCCCAGTATAAAAGTCTTGGGTTTAATGGGAATTTCACCTAATGTGTTGATAGTTATCATACTTAGAAGGGGACAATAGAGGGTGTTCTGTAGCTAGCTATGAAGGGGTAATTAGTCTTGCTGGGGAGGATTTGGGCTTTTAGGAGTTAACATATGGTGTCCCATGGAATCTGTCATGATATGATGATATCTTTGACAGATACTGATAACTCCTCTGCAATAGCCATTGGGTCTGAAGATGTGGTAGGCATTATAACCAGGAATAGAGTGAGTGTTTTTGGTGGTCTGTATCTATACATTTACGAATGTGTTCAGGTTACAGTAAACCCTCAAGTTCAGGCATTTTATAAGATTCCTGGTAGTGAGTTAGAGCCTTCCAAATTAGAATTTCTAAGTTAGAATGTCCTATCAGAAGGACGTTGCTTAAAAAAGCCACTATGGGGACAGCATAAGCTGTAGCCAGAATGTGAAAGCATTTGTAGGAGAGGTGTAGACCATCTCTGGTAAAGCAAGAAGACTTGTCAGCCATCTCATCCCAAGCTGACACATACCAGATCCCCCTAGAATGACATGAACTATGTACCAGATTATTAAAGCCAATTATCTTGTCTTTGAATATTGGCATCATTGTAGGTGATGACTAAATAACACTCAAGATCCATGTTTTTCCTGCCTCAGACGCATCATAACAAGCTGTATTATATCTTCCTGCATGTCCTTCTGGGTTGTGTCTAAAGCCATTCACTCCCACATGGAACACGATCAGGTCATAACCATATGCATCAAGATGAAGGGATCTAAGAGC
This sequence comes from Protopterus annectens, assembly GCF_019279795.1. Taxonomy (NCBI): domain Eukaryota; kingdom Metazoa; phylum Chordata; order Ceratodontiformes; family Protopteridae; genus Protopterus; species Protopterus annectens. The sequence goes on from NC_056740.1 coordinate 424,272,587, forward strand.
CCTTGTTATATCCCAGATCCTGGCTCCAGAAAGAATGTTAACTGTTACCCTGTTCTTATCCAGCCTGGTGAGCATGGTGTCTGTATGCCTTACAGTAGTCCCCTATTACTAAAGCATTACCATGGCTTGATGCACTCTCAGTGGGCCATAAGGTCTTGAAATCTGCACCCTTGTGACTCTTAGGGGTATGCGTTTTAAGTGTGGGGTTAAGAGTGAAGGTGGGTGTGTTGCTGTGCATACTAATGTCTGATGTTCCTTGGTCTTTAACCTGGGAGGCTTGGGCAGTGTTGTGTTAACCTCAGCATGTTGGTTTAGTGGCAGTACTCTGCAGTTGTATGTGTATACTCATATGTGTTGTGCTTACTGAATGTGTTCTGAGGTGAATAGGTAGTCTCCAACTTAAGTAATTATTTTTGCCTCTGGCATCGAATCATCATGAGGTAGCAGTAGAGTTTTCGGTAAGCATGATGCAGTTATTACACTGTCTCAAAATGCCTAATGCTATCAGGCTGGCTACAGAAAAGAGCTGACTGATTCCATACTGTCCAGTACAGATGAAGGGCTATAGGATAGGTTAAGAAGAGGATAACTACGCCGCTGGAAAACGTTATAAACTTTGATATGGTTAAAGCATAAAAGTATGAGCTTCGACTACTGTCATAATCGCAATGTGCCAAAAAAAAATTAGAAAAGTAACAGACTATGTAGGATTAATAAATAAATCCATTAACATTGACAGATTCAACAAAGTAGCTTCACTCAGGCAAATGTGGCTTCTACCTAGTCAGTAAAAACCATGAACAGTGGGTAGTCTGACTGAAAGGATCCGGATGCAGTAACTGTAATAGGTACAGGTAATGCAAATGAGTAGCTCAAGTGCAGGAACAGTGTAGCAGTTTGGTAATAAAGGTGTAAGCAGTTAGTCAGGAAATAAAGGTATATCACAGCGGTAGAAGTTTAGAAGCTGTGTCAGTGGCACAACAGATACCACTCTCTCCTTTGGTGCTGGAAGAAGCAACAGAGATTTATATTAAACAGAAACGGGCATCAGCAGTTCAGCAGAGAATTACATTAATATGTAGGCAAGGGAGCCCGCAGGATTTTTTGCAGGGGGGTGCAAACCCAAGCCCTGCCCACACAGCCCCACCCCTCTGCTGCCCCGCCCACTAAGCCCCACCCCCATCCCCTGCCCACGCAGCCATTCCAGTGTCCCATTACTTGGCTATTTCTCCCCATTTGTCATAGACACTGTTCAAATCTCTGTGTGCATACTGTTTTATGCTTTACTTCTACAATGATTACAGATATCTGGATTTCATTTACAACTTTTATTTCAAATTTTATAGCACAAACACTGATAGACATTTACTAAACCTAAACAAAGCAATTGTCTTACAATGAAAACAGACTTAGCATTAAAACTTCTCTACCTTTGAAACCCACATTCACTGAACCGCCATTGAAACCCGCATTCAAAGAAAATGCATCTGGCCAGTGGCAGGGTAAGTTTACCTTTGGGCTGTTTTCAAATCATAGGCTCCTTGCACACATTTTTAGAACCATGGAAAAGTTATTTGATTCACCTTCCTGACTGTATTAATTATACTATATAATAATTGAATTATATCCCTTGTATAATACAGCACCACTTGTTAGAGTGTTTTGAAATTTATAGTTCTGAACATTTTTCCTTTAAACAATGAAACAAATCATATGAACCAATAATGACAACCTGCCCAATTCAGAACATTTCAACCATAAAGGGCCACTCTACTCAAACTTCTGTCATACAATCCACCAATATCAAGTTAATATGCAGAATCTTTGCAGAAGTAAAAGTCATCTGAATAATTCCACATTAAAGAGATCTGAAACCAGTGAAGAGGTTGTTGCTAGAAAACAACTTTATATTTCAGTGTTTAGTCTACAAACTCAATGCCTGCTGCCCTTGAAGAATATATTACCTACGTTATATTAAAAATGGTAAGCTAGTATATTGCAATATTGAATGGGTGGCAAGCTGAAAAACAAGTTCATAGTTATTAGGCATCTCATCCAAAGGAGGACATACTCAGGACTGTAGCACTCCACCTCCTTAAAATACAAATCTACATGTTGTGGGAGTAGAACCTATAGCCTTCTGTATCAGCATGCAAGTATGCTACTGCTGTGCTGCTTTAAAAATTCTATACCACAGTAGTGATACCATTTGCTAAACAAAACAGTTGCACATTTTAAGCAGGCTTAGCATGAGCAGCAGTAAATTTCTCTTCCCTTGAAGCTCACAATTCCTTGAAAATGCACTTGAAAATAAAATCCACCTGCTAACTCTAACTAGGGCATTTCACTCTCTCTCTCTCTCACACCTCATCCTCTTAGTGCAATAAATCTGGACAAAGCCTAAAATAAATAGGACCAGATTATAAATATTGCTGTCATGAACTTAGAACACTGCTAGAATCTGCACCTGCTTCTGACAAAGTACCTTCCTGATGACACAGGACAAATATATATTTGTGCAGTTATTCAAACCCAGACTGTTTTTAAAATAAAAAAGTCACTTACTACCAATGGACAAATTACCCTACCAAAGAAAAATAAGTAGTAGATCAATAACTACAAATAGGTCTAATTAAAGATCTGAATAATATTACCGATGTACTTTCCTCACAGTGCGACTCAGCTTCTTAACTACTACAATTTGTGCCAAACCTGAAGTGCTGAGAGCAAAACAGAATAATGGAATCACTGGAGATAATTGAAAATAGTTGTTAACATTACTTTGCTAAAATATTATGAAAACAGCATGAGCTACAGAATTTCTTGGGAAGAAACAATATAGAGCAATTGAAAAACATTAACACGTCATGTGTTTAACTTGTTTATTACAGGAGTTACCAATACTTACATAAGAACAAAACAATCACAGGACATAGTAATAAACCGCATATGGCATACCAAGCAGTGCAGCATCTTAAAGCAAAAGTAAAGCAGTCATAGGATGAGAAGAGGCAACTCATATTCAGCACTATAGAATTGCTCAGGCAGTTTAGTCTTTTATAAAATTAACCTCACAACTTAACTGATTATAGGACCGTGTAAGTAGTGTTTAGGATCGTTGGGGATGAATTTTTAGGAAGGCTAGCTCACAGATGGTCAGACAGTCAGTGTATTAAATAACCACGAGGTACAAGCATAGCAAATTATTAACAGACAGAAAATCAGCAACGATCACTGCAAGCTCATTAGAACTGTTGCCCGGGCCCCAATAATGGAAAAGTATTTAAATGCTGCTCACTCTCTCAGCTCTCTTATCTCTCTGGAGTTTTCTAAACCATAAGAGACGGTATAGTAACAACTGTTGTATGTGACTACAAAGTTAACATCAGATATTAAGTTGTCTATCTCGCCTTCATTCTTGCTGGATGGGTTCGGAGCTGACCTCGGCTCCGACTCGGCCACTCTAAAAGCTCGAGAGTTGGTTCCACCGGCTCGAGGCTCCCCTTATATCCCACAATGCTAGGCATGAGTTACCCCAGATCTCGTTTGCCGCTACAGCGATCGAGGTGTGTTTTCTACCGGCTCCAGGTTAGTGAAAGTTAGACTAGTTTAAATTCTTAGACTTAAGCTAGCTTAGTGTATTTTTCTTTCCCTTAGTGTAGTGGATATTATCCCTTCATATCCTTTATCCAGCCCTTTTTTTCTAAAGAACTTATAGTTCTTTCCCTAAGGCCGGCCCTCCTTCCTTATCCTTAGGGTGTGTATGTGTTGATTAGGAAGTTTAACTTAATTACCTTTAGTTTAAATATTCCCTTTGAATCCCTATCAGTGTAATCTGTGTGTGTGTGTTTTCTGTGTGTGATTACACTTGTCCTTGAGTATGTCCAAGGATACAAAGGTCTCAGGCTTCAAGAAGTGTGACTCGTGCTGTCAGAAAATGTCTCTGACAGGCGGTCACACTTCTTGTGTGTATTGCCTGGGACCTTTACCTGCAGGACTCTTGTGCTGTATGCCATGGCTTCAGCCCTAGAGTCCCGCAGGAAGAAAAAATAAACTCATTTTGAGGGGTTTAATCAAGCCTGAAGGTTCCCTCTCTGTGTCATCGGGAAACCTTCTAAGGCTTCAAGACCTCGGCTCCAGCTTCAGAGTCGAGGCCTAAGGCTTACTGCTTCATCGGCTCGGCTGGAGCCGATGAGTCTTGACTGCAGTATCTGTGGTTTCCTCGGCTCCGGCTGGAGCCGAGGCATTAGAATTTCCTGGGTCGGATCCGCTCAGCCCATCGGAGCCGGCATCTAGAAAGATCGAGGTCACCGTCCCTTGCCTCCGTTCATTCGGCTCCAGCGTCTCCCTTGCTGTCTGAACGGAGCCACAGATCTCACTCCTCAAGGTCATCGAGGCTCTCAGATCACGACCTCCAGAGGGTAGTGAGTAGACTTTTGAAGTCCGAGGCACTGGCCCAAATGCTCCAGAGTCCGACTCATCAGTCGATGCCTCAACTAGTTCCAATAAATATTCCTCCTCCGACTCCTTTGAGCTCGGAGCCAGGGCGTCTCGGGACCGAGACTGTGGTAGCGTCGGAGCCGATACAGTTGTCTTCGGCTCCGTCGTCGGCTCCGATTTCTTCTTTTGAAGAATCTCAGCGCCGGGCTTCCCTCGTCGGCTCGAGGGTGAGTGGCATCGGACCCTTGTCCGACCCCCTCCCTCGGTGCTTGGCGCTGGTGAGTTCGGCTCCGACATCGGCCTCGAGCCATCTCTGTCGGTGCCGAGGGAGGTTCTCAGCTTCTCGGAGCGGGGACCTCTGGCTCTGCCGGACAGGGGTGCATTCGAGGTCATGCGGAGTGTGTTGGAACCTTGTTCGACTCCACAGTCTGCTCCGTCCGCCTCCTTCTTCGGTGCCTTTGGTTATGTCGACTCACTCCCTCATCCCAGACCGCAGAGAGCTAGCTCCTCAAGAATCCCCTGTGAGGATCTCATCCTCTTCGAGGCCTCCCTGAATTGGCAGGAGCCCCTAGGAAGAGAAAGTGTAAGAGGAAGTACATAGACTCACCTGAGTCTGTCACCTCTGACACAGATTTAGAGGATTCGAGGGTTCCCCGTTCCCCTTCTGAAGATGTCTCTTTTGCAGACATTCTAGAGATCCTGAAACAGAGGGGAAATTGGCCAGCCCTTAACCCTTCGGAGGATGAATCTGTGTATCTTGAGGCATTTGGCTCTCGCCCTTCCACCTCCTGGGTGTCCTCCCCCCCTTTGATCCCCTCATGCAGGTGGTTGCAAAGAAGGCCTGGATGGCTCCTGATTCAGTGGACCCTACCCCCAGGAGACCTTCCAAATTTATAACAGCACCAACTGACAAGCAATTTCTCACAAAAGGTGTTTCTGTGGATGTTATGGTGGTAGCTGCTGCCACCAAGAAGGAACTAGCTGATCCTTCAGTGCCTGTTCATCCCCCTAACAAAGAATCTAGGTCTATGGACAGGTACGGGAAGCAGATGTTCCCGTCAGCGACCTTTGCTATCGTTCGCTGAATTACCTATGCCATTTTACTCGTCTTCAAAGGGACTTGATCAAAGAAGCGAGTGACATGTTGAAGGATCCTACGGCTGCGGGTTTTCAGGACAAGATGAACACTCAGCTGGCTACCCTGAACTCCATAGCTAACTCCTCCATGCGCCTCCTCTCTTATGCGGCTGATGGAGCGAGCAGGGCCGCAGGGACAGGTGTGGCCTTACGCAGGCATGCCTGGATGCGGCTATGCAACTTTGCGGACCCCTTTAAAGCGTCATTCACTAATTCCCGTTTGATGGATCATCTCTTTTTGGTCCTCAAGTGAAAGAAACCTTGACTAGGTGCGAGACAGATGGCAAGACTCTTTCTGCCGTCAGAGTCCGTTCTCCACTCCTTCTAGGCCTTACCCCAAAGGCCAGAAAAGTGGAAAAATGTGGTTCATAAACAATCTCAAGGGACTTCGCCTGGCACAGAGTCGGTTCCCGCCAGAGGCAGAGGGGAACAACAATGGTAGACGCCGCCCTAGAGGCAGGGGGTCCAGAACCAGGGCAATCGAGAAGCCTTCTCTGATAAGCCCTTTCAGCATCCCTGAGGTGTTGCCTGACTGCCCACCGGAGGCAGTCGGGGGAAGATTGTCACTGTACCCAGAAGCCTGGCTATCCCTGACTCAAGACAAATGGGTACAGTCCATCGTTTCCGAAGGCTATTCCATTCCCTTTCGCATTCCAAACCAATCAAAAAAATCCCTTCCAGATGTTCCACCCGCTCAAAGGGATCTTGCAGCTTTGGAAATTACTAAGCTGCTTGCAAAAAGAGCAATACAGCCAGTTCCAGCAGACCAGCAAGGATCCGGAATCTACTCCAGGTTCTTTTTAGTTCCAAAGAAAACAGGGGACTGGAGACCAATTTTGGATCTCAGTATCTTGAACAAGTCAGTCAAGAAAACAAGATTTCGGATGGTCACGCTGCAGTCCATCCTTCCCCTATTGGGAAAGGGAAACTGGATGTGCTCTATAGACCTTCAGGATGCGTGCTATCACATAAAATGAACAGGCGCTCCAGAAGATTCCTCCGCTTCAGGCTGGGAACCAGTCATTTTCAATTCAGGGCCCTGCCCTTTGGTCTCACCACTGCCCCGGTGTTTACCAAATGCATGGCAGTGCTAGCTTGTCACCTGAGGCGTCAAGGGTTCCACGTGTTTCCATATTTGGACGACTGGCTCCTCACAGCTCCCACCAAGCATCTTCTTCTATTGGCCAGGGACTACACCTTCGCATTTGTCAAAATTTAGGCATTTCAATAAATTGCGAAAAGTCTGTTTTGTCGCCTTGTCGTACTATTACCTTCATAGGCGCAAATCTAGACACAGTCAACATGTCTGCGAGACTAACAGATCAGAGAATAACAGACATACACAAACTGGTCTCTCCTCTTCAGCAGCAACAGAATCAAAGCCAGGTTAGTTCTGAAAGTGTTGGGGATTATGGCGGCTGCCATACCTCTGCTTCCATTAGCCAGATTCCACATGAGAATCCTTCAATGGATGCTCTTCACGCAATGGTCATACCAGCAACTTCCGATGTCCCACACCATCATGATTACGCAAACATGCAGAAATCATCTTCTGTGGTGGATATCTTCCCCTCAGCTCTTGTTGGGAAGACCCTTTGTCCCTTCCCCTCCGGTTGCTACTCTTACAACGGACGCCTCCCTGATCGGGTGGGGGGGGCATTATCAGTGCAGAACTGTCCAGGGCACATGGCAACCAGACGAATGCCACTTGCACATAAATGTTCTAGAGATGAGAGCAGTGCTTTTAGCGTTTCAAGCCCTTCAAGACTCTCTTCCCTTGGGAACGATAACAATCCAGACGGACAATATGTCTGTAGTGTGGTATATCAACAAACAAGGCGGAACCAGGTCCTACCCCCTGTGTCGAGAAGCACTCAGACTGTGGCAATGGGCGATTTCTTCTCAGCGGTTTCTGATAGCAACGCACATCCCCGGGAAGTCCAATCAAATCGCAGACAAATTGAGCAGAGCTATCCTCATGCCTCACGAGTGGTCTCTGAAAGACTCTGTTGTGAGAGAAATTTTTCTCAAGTGGGGTCAGCCTTGCTGCGACCTTTTGCTACTCCCCAAAACAGCAAGTGCAGAGATTTTTCACCCTATTCCCTTTACCAGGCCAACCCAGCAGAGGCGCTCTAGTCCAAGTTTGGCCCGGGGACTTCTGTATGCATTTCCTCCTTCCCACTAATCTCTCAAGTGATACAGAAAGCTATCGCTCAGAAGGCCTCGTTGATCCTCATTGCTCCTTACTGACCTCGACAGGTTTGGTTCCCCTTTCTTCATCATTTTCTGTTGGGCGACCTTGGCATCTGGACCTAGTTCCAGATCTTTTGATCCATCAGTCGGGTCAGTTTCATCGCTCCCTTCCCTCTCTGAACCTCACTGCTTGGTTCCTCCAGTTCCAACCTTAGCCAGGCTTCCTCAAATATCTCACTCTGTCCGAGATATTTTGATAGCTTCCCATAAATCTTCCACTTGAAAGATTTATTTGAGTAAGTGGAAACGTTTCGCCTATTGGGCTCAAGGAAGGGACATAGATCCTTTCACTGCTTCCATCCAAATGGTCCTTGATTTTCTAGCTGAACTCTTCCATGCAGGTTCATCTCCATCTACTCTTAAAGTTCAATTAGCAGCTATTTCTAACTTTCATGTGGGCATTTCAGAGTCTGCCTTAATGTCCCACAAGCTTTGCAAAGCATTTTTGAAGGGAGATGTTCTTCATCTCACATTGCTGCAGTCCTAACACTTGGGTAGTCCGCTGTCCCTCGGTCGGCCCGAATATCAGAGCATAAGGCTGACGTCGGTCAAGGCGCATTTGACTGACATCAGAACGTCAGGGTACAAATGCGCATGACCGACGTCATATCCTCAGTCTTTTTTGCCGCATGGTCCGATGCAGAAGCAGTGTTGCAAGTGCCGTTCGGCGTTCTGAAATTTTGGTGGAGTTTCAGACCGAAGTCAGAGTTGGTTAAGTACCCGTTGGGAATATTTTGTTTTTCTTGCCTCAGTGGTTTACGGATGTCAGAAAAAGTGAATAACTGTATTTCTTGTGGGAAACAGATACGCATAGGGATTACCATAATTTGTGTATACCTTGTTTGGGACCTGAGCACGACGTTGTTGGGTGTCGCTTTTGTGCTAGGTTTAATAAACGCACTATAAAGCGTAGGTTGGATTGTGCCAGGTTAGTCTTTGGGAAGCGGTGCAATTACAATATGCCGTCGGATGCTCCGGCGCTTCTTCAAAGAAGCGCAAGGACAAGGCAGTTAAACCTAGGTTAGAGGAGTCGTCCGAAATGGACGCCGGTTCTTTAGAGACGTCAGTGGAACCGGTGGTTCCGACGGAGGCCTCTATGGAGTCCCAGGGAGAGACTGTGTTTTTACAGGATGTGGCCTCCCAGGAGGCAGGTCAGGCTGTAGGGGCTTCTCAGGTAACTGTACTCCCCTCCCTTCCTAAGGTGTCTAGGCCCTCTCTTAATGCTTCCAAGGCTTCCCCTAGAGGCAGGTCTAGTTTTGCTTCTGTGGGTGTCACTCCTAGTTCTTCAGGTTCTGTGCCCAAAAAGCACATGCTTAAAATGGCAGAAGATTTAATTACTTTAATTAGAGGCTCTATGCCCCCTCCTGATAAGAGGCCTAGGATGGAACCTGTGTTGTGGGATTATGAGCAAGCTTGGATGTGTCTGAGTCTTGGCTGAAGACTTGCAGGAGTATTCTCATTATTCTGATTCTGATGTGGATGATTCTACTCCTTCTGCTTCTCCTCCTGAGGATTTTTCTTTTTCAGAGACCCTGCACTCCATGAGAGAGCATTTTAAATGGGAAGGTCAGGATTTCTCTGATTCCAGGAAAAGGCTTAGGGAATTTTTGTTTTTACCCCAGCATAGGCCTTTAGCTATACCTCCTGTTCTGAATGTAGTGGAAGATGTGTTTGCAGAGGCTTCGCTTAATCCTGATTCTTTGCCTCCTGCTCCTGTTAAACCGGATAGGTATTACAGGGTGCCTGAAGCTCATAAGTATCTTTTTAAGAGTCCTAGGGCAGACCCAGAAACTGTTAGCCAGGGGCCTAAGGGTGTAAAGGCTTCTGTTGTCAAGAATCCGGTTCCTGCAGATAAAGAGGCCAGGGCCTTGGATAGATGGGGAAAGAAAGTTTATACTTCTTCCACTCTAGCCATGAGAGCTTTGAATTGCCAGTTTCACATGTTGAAATATCAAAATTATCTCCTTTCACAGTTGAAATCTAAGGTGGATGCTCTGGCGGAAGGTATTGATTGTAAAGAGTTACAAGATTTAGTGCATGTTTCTGAACAGGTGGGTAAGCATTCTTTGCAATGTGGTTTTGATGCTGTACAGGCCTCGTCTAGGGTGGCTGCCACTGGGTCAGTTCTTCGCAGGCATGCCTGGCTGAGGGATCAAAATTTATCTGACCATGTTAAAACTAGGATTTTGGATGCCCTTTGCAATCTGATGTCTTGTTTGGTTCTCCTGTTGAGGCAGTTTTAAAGAAAATGGAAGACCAGGCTAAGTCTATGCAGACTGTTAAAGATTTTTTGCAGGTTCAGCCTCCAAGGTTTAGTAGAAATTGGCCTACTAAAGGGTGGACGTATCCTTCTTATGATTCCCAGTCTAGGGGTAGATCTAGACGTGGCAGGGGCAGAGGTCAGGGCTCTTTCAGGCCTAGGATGGGGAGTTCTCCTGCACAGTCTTCGGGTGAGGGCAGGGGTCAGTCCTTTCGTAAACAGACCCAATGACCTACCTTTTCAGCTGCCAGAACCTTCGCCTGGCAGCACCTTTGGGAGGAAGGTTGGCACTTTTCAAAGAAAATTGGAGTTTGATTACCCAAGACAAATGGGTACTGGATATCATACATCACGGTTACAGGTTTTATTTCCATACCTTGCCTCCTTTCAAAGGCATGCCGGACATTCCTCCTCAACAAAGAATAGAGGCTCACAAGCAAATTTCTCTGTTACTCCAAATAGGGGCCATACAGCCGGTTCCTATGTCAGAAAGGGGCCTAGGATTTTATTCTCGCCTGTTCCTTGTGTGAAAAAATGGGAACACGTGGAGACCGATTTTGGCTGTATCTATCCTCAACACCTATCTGGCCACTCCCAAGTTCAAAATGTTGGCGTTACAACAGCTTTTACCTCTACTGGGCAAGGATCACTGGATGGTAACTTTGGATCTCAAGGAGGCTTACCTTCATGTTCCTATCAGGCTAAGTTGCAGGAAGTATCTGCGTTTGGACTGGGACTTCTCATTATCAGTTCTCTGCATTGCCCTTTGGCTTATCTACTGCGCCCAGAGTATTTACAAAAGTTCTGGCTCCAGTGATAGCATTCTTCAGGCTGAAAGGAATACAAATCTATCCTTATTTGGACGATTGCCTGATACTGGCTCAAGGAAGGGACGAGCTTCTTCGTCATTTGGAGTATGTGATAGCAGTGCTAAGATGCCTGGGGTATTCTGTGAACGAAATAAAGTCCAGTCTAGTACCCTCTCAAGACATGTGCTTTCTGGGAGTAAGACTGAATACAGCATCCCAGATGGCCTTTCTAACCCCGGACAAACAAAAGAATCTTTCCCTTTACTTCCATCATCTTTCTCTTCAGTCCGGGCTGACTGCAAGGACAGTCCTTCAAGCCTTAGGATTCATGGCATCTTGTATTCTGGTGCTTCCCAATGCCAAACTGCATATGAGGAAGTTGCAATGGTATCTCAAAAATGTATGGACACAGCACTGCCAACATCTGGACACTGTCATTCAAATAATACCTTGCATTCAAAAGGAATTTTTGTGGTGGGCTCAGGAATGTCACCTAAACAAGGGACTCTCTGTGACCCGGCCAGAGGCGAGTCAAATTTTAACGACAGATGCCTCAGACAAAGCTTGGGGAGCTCATCTAAATGGAAAGTGGATACAAGACAAGTGGCCTGTCAGACTACAGCATCTACATATCAACTTGAAGGAGATGTTAGCAGTCCAGTTTGCATTAATAGCTTTCAAGGATTTACTTCTTCCAGGGCAGGTGTTGATTCTAACAGACAACACAACTGTCATGTGGTACATCAACAAGCAAGGGGAACACATTCTTATCCTCTATGCAGGCAAGCAATGATTTTGTGGGAGACTGCTCTCAGTTTACAACTAAGTCTTCAGGCAAGGTTTCTGCCGGAGCACAGAACTCCTTAGCAGATGTGTTAAGCAGACAAATCATGGATCCCCACGAGTGGAAACTGGATCTTCATGTATTTCAGAAATTGACAGTGTCCTGGGGAACTCCAGACATAGATCTGTTCGCTTCTCCACTAAACCACCAGCTGCCAAAGTTTTGCACAAAGCGGTTTCATCCCACAGCTTGGAAAGTGGATGCTCTTTCTTTCAGTTGGACAAATCTTCATGTGTATGCCTTTCCACCTCTGCCTCTCCTCCCAAAGGTACTTCTGAAGGTCAGACAGGACAAGCCAAGGATGATTTTGATAGCTCCAGATTGGCCTCGACAGCACTGGTACCCATTACTGAGAAGTCTGGTACGGAAGCCTCCATGGCCTTTGCCTTTGATTCCTCATCTGTTGTCCCAGGAGGACAGTCATTTGCTCAATGTCAAGCTTCACTCTCTTCACCTAACAGCATGGCATATTCTGTTTTAAACCATAAAGGGTCTACACTTCCACAACAAGTTTTGAATGTGATTTTGGAAGCTAGAAGGCCTAGTACAAGGAAAGTGTACGCAGATAAATGGAAGAGATTTTTATTTTGGAGTGCAGCTAAGGATTTGGATGTTTCTGAGCCTGATTTAAGTGTGGCTCTTAAATATCTTACTGAGTTATTGGACAAAGGTTTGTCCTTCTCTTCTATTAAGATTCATGCTGCAGCAATTTCAGCTCACTACGACTGTGACCCACCATTGTTTTCTCATCCTTTGTTCAAGCAATTTCTTAGAGGGGCAAAGAATATAAGACCCCCACGTAGAGCTCCTACTCCTGCTTGGGATCTCAATTTTGTGTTGGAGAAACTCACTCTACAACCTTTTGAGCCTGCAGTTACTGCTGAGTTGAAATATTTGTCATGGAAGACTGCTTTTTTGTTGGCCATTACCTCTGCAAGAAGGGTTTCTGAATTGCAGGCCCTTATGGCAGTTGAGCCTTTCTTAATTTTCCATAAGGATAGGGTATCTTTACGTACTAATCCTTCCTTTATGCCTAAAGTGGTTTCTAGTGTGGCTTTAAACCAAACTATTCATTTGCCTACTTTTTATGCAAATCCCCAAACTAAAGGGGAAAAGATTTTGCACACTTTAGATGTACACAGGCAGTTGCGATATTATTTGGACAGAACTAAAGGGTTCAGACAATCTCAGCAGTTATTAGTTTCTTTTGCTTTGTGCTCTCAGGGCAAGCCCGTGTCAAAACAAACTATTTCTAAGTGGATTGGATTTTGCATTGCTTTCTGTTATTCCCATCATGGCAAAGAGATTCCAGCCGGGATTAGGCCTCATTCCACTAGGGCTACTGCCACTTCAACAGCTTTTTGAGGGGTGGCTACTAAGGATATTTTGGAGGCAGCCACTTGGAGTTCAGTGCATACCTTCTCTAGGCATTACCACCTTCCTCTGTACTCTAAATCCAGGGCTGGTTTTGCCACTGCTGTGTTGCAGGGCATTTTGGCAGCCCCTGCTTCATTATAGTTTAGCCATCCTCCCTTACCTCTGCTTTGGGATTCTACCCAAGTGTTAGGACTGCAGCAATGTGAGATGAAGAACATAGTACAGTTTTGTACCTACCATAAATGTAGATGTTCGAAGATCCACATTGCTGCAGTCCAATTTACACTCCCTCCTTCCCCTCTGTAGTTTGAGGTGGTTGTGTGGCCTGGGTTATCCCTCTGAGGTATGGTGTATATATATTGTATATATTGTACGTATTTTTGGTGTTAGGCTGGTTTGTTGTTAGTTGTTGTCTATGGGTTTTGACCTTTCTTTTTAGGGTCTTCTGACATCTGGGGCAAGAAAAGACTGAGGATATGACGTCGGTCATGCGCATTTGTACCCTGACGTTCTGATGTCAGTCAAATGTGCCTTGACCGACGTCAGCCTTATGCTCTGATATTCGGGCCGACCGAGGGACAGCGGACTACCCAAGTGTTAGGACTGCAGCAATGTGGATCTTCGAACATCTACATTTATGGTAGGTACAAAACTGTACTTTTTTCTTCTCAGACCTCCTATAAGAAATCCTCCTCCTTGGGACCTAAATTTAGTTCTTAGTTCTTTGATTCTTTCCCCTTTCGAACCTGCAGCCTCCTGTTCTTTAAAATTGCTATCATGGAAGACACTCTTTCTGGTAGCTATTACTTCAGCTAGAAGAGTTTCAGAACTTCATGCACTCAGCTGTCGACCTCCTTATCTGTTGTTCCATAAGGACAGGGTATCTTCTGAACCAACCCGTCCTTTTTACCTAAGATAGCCTCGGCGTCTAACCTAAATCAAAGCATTGACCTTCCTGTGTTTTTTCCAGAATATTCTAACAGGTCTGAACAGAAATTGCATTGGCTAGATGTTCGTCAGTTAAGGTACTATTTGGATAGAACCAAACAATTCAGAAAAACTGACCAGCTGTTTGTCTCTTATGCAGAAGGCAGAAAGGGACTTTCTAGGCTACTTTCTAGGCCCAAGGCTACTTGGGCTACTCCTCACACTTTCATTTCTCATTATAAGTTGGATTTAGCTTCTAGGCATAGAGCTAACTTTGGTTCCACTGTTCTCAAGAGTCTGTTCCGTTAGGCCACCCGGGACAAGGTGCTAGGGACGCGGTCCCATCCAGCAAGAATGAAGGCGAGATAGACAACTTAACATATAGAAGTTATGTTCTTACCATAACGGTCCATGTTAGTTGTCTTCTTCGCCTTCTTCTTGGCCCCACCCTCCTTCCCCTGGCGGACAGACCTAGAGGAGTTTTGATTGTGACCTCTTTCTACCACCTCTTACTTTAGGTATATGCTGCTGTGCATATTTTCCTGGATCAGGATGTAGGTCACCCTTCTCTTCTCCCTGGTTTATAGAGGTGGACTTTGTTTATAGTTATTCTGTTACTATTATAAGCTGGGCCTAGCTTACAAACGAGATCTGAGGTAACTCACGCCTAGCATTGTGGGATATAAGGGGAGCCTCGAGCCGGTGGAACCAACTCTCGAGCTTTTAGAGTGGCCGAGTTGGAGCTGAGGTCGGCTCCGAACCCATCCAGCAAGAAGAAGGCGAGAAGAAAACTAACATGGAACGTTATGGTAAGAACATAACTTCTATTTTCTTGGTCACACATTTCCACAGGAAAAGCTAAATTGTCCTTGATAGCAATAGTAAAGTGAAACTATGACCGCAATCAAGAAATCACACACCATATTTAAGATGCTACGTTTGTAGTTTATTACATATATGTAATTATTACACAGTCACATTTAATGACTAATGTTTGCCAGCGTTTAATGTTACCAAGAGCTGTTTGGATGGTGAAACACATGCCTGATACATTTATTTCAAACTGCAGTCTGGTGTATTATGCAGAACAGAGAAGCACACAGACCTGATCATTTACACTCGTGCCATCTTATTGACTCCAGCAGATTTCAAACACAACATTGTGACACTGAGAATGTGGACACATCTGACGGTACTCAAACACAGTGACCAAATGGCATGAAGCAATAACCCTGGGACCCCATACTGCTGCAGCATTTCTCACAAAACATTCCTGGGTACATGGCATAGCTTTCAACCTCTTAGCACAAAAAATCTGGACAAAGCCAAAAATAAGGGTGACAACCCCCCCCCCAAATAGGGACACAGTTTACATATTGTTCTTATAAACTTAGAACGTTGCTAGAATAAAACATCTTGTGTTACTATGCATTTTCTGAAGGATATTAAATATGAAACTCAAATATCTGTCAGTATTTGATTAATTAATTCCTCACCGCTTCACCACAAAAATCCAGAAAATCACATATTTTATGAGGAACAGACCATAATTATGAGGCAAAACTCTGGAGATTTAAGAGGTACGGCATATGGTCTCACCCATTCTGTAAGTCCACAAAACACTTGTAGATAGTGTAGATGATTATTCCAATATCTGTTCAAGGAAAGATGTCTGAACTAGGGGCATTAATATTTTGCAGAAAGTTTTGCAGACTGTTGTCAGCTGCAAAAATACTTTTTTAGTCAATAGCTATTACATAACTACAGCTCAGATGCAGTATATTGCACTATTTTATGTTTCAGTAAAAAAGTATCAATAAAGTTGATTTAGGAGTTTATATTTACTGCTGATACTGGCATTCCAGCTGCTTGGTATTAAATCATCTGTAGATTTGCAGAACTTAATTATTTCTATCTCAATGTATATTAAACCATACATTAGTCATTTAATTAATTCATTGACTATTACTTTTTGTTAGGTATATAGAATTATATGGTGATTAATTGCTATTTTGGAACAATGAAGCTTATATCTTCCTACATTCCTAGCTTAATAAAACAAGACAATTTTGTTATGTAATTTGATCCCACAAATAAATACATGTGTAGGAATTTTATGTCTGTGTTTGAATACATTTATTGGTAATTTTGTATTGGTGTGCTTTTTAAAAAGTTCAGATTTCGTACTCTTCAAAATTTGCATGCAGGGCAAAATCCATTTTATCAAATATCAATGATCAATGATGGTGTTAGTGTTGCTTGGATCTGCCCCTACTTCAGGCTTTACTCTCCCATTATTTACTTCTCCGCATTCTGTCACTTAAGTTTTGTAGCCACATTCTGGTTCATTATAATAAAAAATAAGGTGAAAGAAATGTAATTAGCATTAACAGACAACTGTTACTTGTTGTTTAGGTTGAGCAAGGCTTGTGCCTGCCAGTTTTTGTGGTAAGTATCTGCCATTCTCTAGGTAAGTAATGAAAATGTTCTCAGATTATCAGGATGTTAGCTTAAAGACATTCATCAGTTGGTAGTTTGTGCCAGCTGGTCTTGAGCTGTCTAGAGATTCCTGTCCTGCCAGATGGAATCTAAAGCAGGGTAAGGGTTTAGTGTCTACAGTAGCAGAGTTTTGTCCCTACATCATAGATTTGATCCTATAAATCCACATATTTTCTTTACTAGCAATAATTAATTAATTATTTTTTCAAACTTTTATCACAGGAGTAGTAGAAATTACAGAAGCTTGTGGTCATAGTACTGCCATAAACTTTAACAGTAAATACATGATCGCGTAATTTATAGTTAATGTGTGCGACAAATTCATATATTAAATATCTTATCATTCATCCTATAAAACTGCTGTCATTAATGCAAAACTTAATACATTCAGGCCAACACGGCTGTTGGTAGATCAAAGAAAGAAACATAAGTAAATAAGCAGCTTAATAAATACAGACATTACTTACAAACAAATAAAACAAAAAAGAAAAGAACTTGTGTATACATAAGACATATAAAGACACACACACACACACACACACACACACACACACACACACACACACACACACACACACACACACTTAGCACACAGTCGATTGCTTGGGGCAGCACTGTGCCAATGCAGTTAATTTAAAGTGGGTTTTTTTCTTACTTTTACAAGCTCATTTTGTCACCAAAACATCCCATGAGGCAGGTGAAGAAGCACAGTAAGTAATATAAGGCACCAGAATGTTAGCAACAAGGCAGGTTCTCCAATTGCACTTGATCTTTAAGACACAGGCAAACATACATTAACAGAAAAGAAAAATATATTATCATATTTTTCCATTTGCATACATTATATATCACATATATTTTCATTCTTTGTAACTACCATCAGTCCAACATTGCACAGATTTCTGAAAATCCTGCCTTCCCTTAAACCTCATTCCTTCTCCTCCTGAACATTATCCTGCATGTACTGTTCCCATGATTTCCATTTTTTCTATGTAATTTCCTCCTTCCCTTTTCTAAAGATCTCTCTTTCAGTCCTTTTATCATTTTTATAATATTCAGTACATCAGATACAGTTGACTTAGAGTTTGACTTCCATTTTCTAGAACTTCTTTTGGGCAGCCAACAGAATTAAATGAAGTAAGGCCTTATTTCCATTTATCTTGAACATTGTTAGTAGCTCTATGAAAATTTAATGTAACAAAACTAATAGTTCATTGGGGAAGTATCTCCCATAAGTAATCCCACTGCACCCAGTTGGATGCCTTTTCTGCATCTAAATGTATTAACACCAAAGACTGGCCCATTCTTTCTGCCTCCTGGTATATCAAGTTGGTCTTTATTGTATTGTTGAATGTCTGCCAGTCCTGGATGAAGCTGCATTGATCTAGGTTTATTAACTTCACTTAATCACTTAGTACATCACTTAATAGTAAGATTTCTGCACTAAGAAATTCATATTTTATGACAACACACACACCCTCGTACCTCATAATCTTCGCGATCACCACAATCCATTCGCGATTGCCTTCCACAACTTCACATTTCCCGCTCACATCGATAATCCATTAACGGTTGTCTTCCACTCATTCTCACTAGTCACTACTGCACATTTCCCGCTAACAGCCAGCCGGACATGACGTAAGCTCAATTCCAACTGGCTGGTATGTTCCTTAAAGGAGCCAACGCTGTATAAAAAAGAAAAAATATGTACTTTTTTTTTTTAAAGAAAAAGCTACCCCTGAAATCAGTATAGTGCGCATCCATGCCTCCCGGGTCCCGAAATCCCTGCCAGCGCCTAAAACGGGATGCAAAGGGCGTTCGTAAACAGGAATGCCCTTTCTTTAAAAAAAAAAAAAACAAAAAAAAAAAACTTTTTTTTTTTTTTTTTTTTTAAGTAAAATAAAATTAATTTCTCCCAGCCGATTCCAGGGGGGTGCAAGTGCACCCCCTTGCACCTGCCTGCGGGCGCCCTTGTATGTAGGTGGGCAGTTGGAGAAGGCTGTATAAAATCTTTAAAGATCACAAGACTAGCCAGGCAATGCTGTGAGCCTTGGCTCTAGATAATTGTCACTGTTGAAGTGACACCTCGACCCCATGTGCAAAAGTGGGAAAAGGGGTTATGAAGGGATTAAAGATTACATATAAAATGTTTCTTTATGCTGCAGTTTTACTGTTATGATAAGTGTGGTTTCTTATTCTAATAATGTAGATTTTATTGTAGTTACATTATTGGAACTATTTACTGTTTGCCTAGCAGCTGTCCATTTACTCCCTGATTGTATACATTTTCTCTTCACCTACTGATGAGGTATTTATGAAGGCGAACAGTTGTAGTGAGTAGGTACATCTGTAGTTTGCAGCAGCTTTCAGCATAATGTGCTACAGATTGCACTACAAGCAGTTAATCAGTCATTCAGCCAATCAAACAATAAATAACTTACATGTAGTTTGATTTATATAAAAGGCAACAAAAGCAAAATGGAACTGGAGTGTAGAGTGCTTGGTTTATATTGTAAAATCACAGATGTAATAAGTTTACCATGGAATAATCACTTTAGAAAACTAGGTGTGTGTGAATCACCTCTTTGATAGCTGTCAAGTAAAGCATCAGGAAAAACATAAAATGGAGCAGAATAAAACAATGGCCAGTAGTTATAAAAGTAAAATGTCTTTAATGGAATCCAGACGTAAGTGCTTTCACAGTTGCACAGACTGCTTCTTCAGACGATACTATTGGTCAGAAACCTTCATCCGTTAAGTACAGTGCTTAACATTCAGACGCACTACCTTCCTGATTTGCTTGTTCACATTTAAAAAAAACGCCATCACTACTACTGCAGAAACAGCTAGTACTATTAAGACTAGTTACATTCAAAGCTATATAATAAAATATGTAGTAATAGCCACATTACTTTATGTATCTATACAATATGTAAATTACACATAAACAATCTATAAAAAATAAAAAGTTATATATATATATATATATATATATATATATATATATATATATATATATATATATATACCCCACCAGTATACACATTTTTTAAGATCCTTTTAAAGCTACGTTATCTACGCAGAGGTCTAGCTTTCAATATGAGTTTGACGGGGACCTTGTTATTCAGACCACTGTCACCTCTTAGTTTAATAATCCAGTGGGTTTCATTGGTTTCTGTCCTATTTTTAACATCTCCACATCTACCATCCAGTCTGTTTTTTTCCATAACTAGAAAGTGAAATGTGTGTCCCCTTTATGAATGACATGTTTGGCTAAGGCATTAGTGGTGGATCTAGTGTTGATATTGCTATACATGTTCTCTTATCCTATCATGTAGTCTCTGATCAGTTTTGCCCACATAGAATGAGCCACAGCTTATGCAGTGGGCTAAAAAGAAGACATGAGTATTGTCACAAGTAGCTGCAACATTAAATGTGAATGTCCTGTCAAAATCTGGATGATAGAACTGTCCTGTTGGATTTATGTATTCATAAGAGTTGCACCTATTAGAGGGACTAGTACCCATTCCAGACTCAGTATTTCCCTGAGTATTCCTACCCACTAAATAACAGTCTTGTTTTCAAGGATTTCATATTTTAAGTAAAATTCGGATGGTTACCAATGATTCCTAGTATCCTTTCATCAGCTGCTAGAATAGTCCAAAACTTATTTTGTGTGTGTGTGTGTGTGTGTGTGTGTGTGTGTGTGTGTGTGTGTGTGTGTGTGTGTGTGTGTGTATATGTATGTATATATATATATATATATATATATATATATATAATATATATTTTATTTTTTTTTTATTTTAGTGGCTGTTATAGCATTCTTGAGAAATAGGCAATTTCACTATGTTGTGCTTATTATTGCCCTGCATTTGAATTTCCATCCCCTCAGTCACATCAGAGAAATAGGGATGTGCCCTCTGTTCTTTTTTCTTTGACCTCTTGAATAATATGCCTAACTGTGTACTATATTTCCTGCTTAAAAACCTATTCTCCAATTCTTCTATTTCTGTCACAAAAACTTAATCCTTTTTACATAATCTGGAAATCCTCATAGCTTGTCCCCTTACTATATTATCAGATACATGTGGGGGGGATGCATACTACTTCTGTGTAGGTTGTTTCTATGACATGTTTTCCTGCGCACTTTGGTGCTAGCATCCTCTATTCGAGACTTGAACACACTTGTGTCCAAATAACTTATCTGCTCATACGAATATTCCGTGGTAAAATTCAAAAAGGATGTAACGCCATTAATATAGAAATTGAAGGCCTCCAACTCTTCTGTGCCTTGCCATATTAGAAACTGGTCATATACAAACCATTGGTAGAAGCATGCTTGTTTCCTGTGTGGTCCCTTCATTATGGCCCCTTGCTCCCAAGTGGCCATCACCAAGTTGGTGTAGCTATTTGCACAGGATGTGCCCATAGCTACACCGTCCACTTGTATATAGATGTCTTTTTCAAACATAAATACATTGTTTTCCAAAACTGTCTCCATAAGGAGGCACAATAAAATTATATACATTGTATAAAACTTACTATGCTTAACCAAGTATTGCTGTAACATAGTTATTACACTTTCATTAGATATTTTTATAAATAATGACTGAACATGTGGAGTTACCATACTGAGGTCAGCCATGCTGGCTTGGTACCTAAAGATATGCCTTCGGGCAGATATCCGAGTACCAACCTATGAATCTATTAAACCTTTATTAGAATATAGTTCTGTAAACTTTCTGTCTAGAAAAATAGAAATTGACTCCATGCAGCAATTTCTCCCCGAAATTATCGGTCTTAAAGGAGGGTTACTGGGGTGCTTGTGCATTTTGTATATACTCTGTATGATTGGAATGCGAGGTTACTCTATTTTAAAATACTTATATAGGGAATACTCAATAGCTCTAGATAATAAACTATCTTCTAGTACGTTATTTACTCTATTTATTATAGTGTCCATTTCCCCATGTGTATAATCAGCTTATAAGCTCATATGTACATTTCTTCCTTATAAAGCACTTTAATCCAGAATAAAGTCTGTTGGACTTAAAGTGCTTTATAAGGAATGTAATGGTAAAGCTGAATTTTGTAGACAGTTAATGTAAAGAAATGTTATTCCAGTTTAGCAAACCTAGTACTTACATTCCAGTAAATCATCCAGTGCTGGAAGTTCTTTGAAAAACTGTGCATAAGAGTTGTATAACAATTGTGATGCAAGAAATGTACAAATGACATAAAACAATCTGACCAAGCTAGAATATAAGGCACTTGTTGATTTACAAATAGATAACACCATTGTTATACGCCCAGCAGACAAGGGCGGTGCTGTAGTAGTAATAGATTACTAACACTATGTTACCAGTATGCGAAGAATGTTGGAAGACTAATCTTATAAGCTGATTACACACAGGTAAGTGGACAGTATAATAAATAGACTGAATAACGTATTAGAAGAGAGTTTATTATCTAGTGCTATTGGGTATTCCGTAGATAAGTATTTTAAAATAGAGGAACCTCGTATTCCAATCATACAGGGTATATACCCAAAATACACAAACATCCCACTAACCTTCTTTTAGGACCGATAGTTTCTGGGAGAAATTTGTGCATGGAGTAAATTTCTATTTTTCTAGACAAAAAGTTTAAACCTGTATTATTTATTTATTTTATTTTATTTGGCATTTGTTGATCGAGTTAGTCCAGCTGGGACAGAGCCCTTTTTCAGTGGAGACCCGGGGAGAAAAACTCGGTAGTAAATACATACAATAAAGAAAACTTAGTGTACAGATTAACAAGCCAAGAAACATACATATAATAACAAAGCCGGAAAAGCATGCATGGCAATTAGAAACAACATTATAGCACGTGAAAGTAAAATCCAGTGCACAAGAATACTTATGATTATAATTATTAGGCATACACGATTGAGTGTAATAACACATAAGTAATAAGGACCTCAAAAACAATCATTTGACTGATAAGTCCAAAGCAGAACAGAATAAACTGCCAGTTTATGTAAGAAGAGGAGGTAGAGCAGTAATAAGTAATAGTAATAAGAGTACTAAAAAGAGTATAGAGGCCCAGCGGAATGAGAGATAAAATGCAAAAAAAAAAAAAAAAGATAGTGTTTTGAAAAAGGTAGCTGCATGGAAGAAGAAATAAAGGGTAGAGATGGTATAGCCAAGAGAGGCAAGTCAATCGGGGGGATAGCACTGACATTTTATTTTTGCTAAAGTGATCTTTTACTGCCTTTCTGAACTGGAGTTTGGATCTAAGGAGACTGATATCTAGTGTTAATTTATTCCAGTTCTTAGCAGATAGCAATAAAGGCTTTTGCCAAAGTTACTCTTGGGTTTGAGTGAACAGGAGATGTTGTTCAAAGCTCCGGAATTATTTACATATATATATATATATATATATATATATATATATATATATATATATATATATATATATATATAAAATAATCTATAATATGAGAATGTAGTTCTGTAATCTTAATTTTCTGAGATATCTGTATGCTTTTTTTAGGGACCAAGGCAGCATGGCTGACCTTATTCTGGCAACTAGAAGTTCAATCATTATTTACAAAAATACCTAACGAAAGTGGAGTAACTGTTACAGTACTTGGTTTAGTGTAGTAAGTATGATACTAAGTATGGAGTAACTGTTACAATACTTGGTTAAGTATAGTAAGTATGGAGTAACTGTTACAGTACTTGGTTAAGTATAGTAAGTATGATACTAAGTATGGAGTAACTGTTACAGTACTTGGTTAAGTATAGTAAGTATGATAATAAGTATATAGATTTATTTTGCCTCCTTATGGAGACAGTTTTGAAAAACAATGTATTTGTTTGAAAAGGGCATCTGTTTACAAGTGGACAGCGTAGCTATGGGCACATCCTGTGCAAATAGCTACGCCAACCTAGTGATTGCCAGTTGGGAGCAAGGGGCCATAATGGAGGAACCATAAAGAGAACACTGGGGGTGTCGCTTGTCCAGTCAGGATGAAACAGACTAGCATTTGTGGGTTATGTTCAAGCAGCTTTATTATGTACAAATACATCAGAATTAAGGCTTAATAACTTTAACTCAGGTAAACTTATAACCAAACTAGCTATAACACTCGTACATGTTCACTCTGTGGCTGCACACTCAAAATGCCACTGAAGCTAGCATGTGCTTGCTATTTATATGCACATGCTGTTCTTGAAATGCTTATTAAAGGTACAGCACACAGTTCTACATCCCCCCCTCTTTGAGAAATGAGTCATGCAATATCGATGACATTGACATGCAATTGATACAGAACTAAATGCAGGTAGACAGTTATGTCCAGGTTGCTGTGTATTTTGCACTAGGTTTGGAAATGCAACCAAATCATGTGACAGAAATTAGAATTAGGTCTAGCAACTGGGACTGTCTCTGCTGAATGTTCAACTTTAGGGACATCAGGAATGAAAGTAGAAGGTAAGACACGTTCTGCAACAGGAACATTGTCTGGATTGCTTTGAGATCTACAGTTTGTATCACAGGAACAATGCTGCGATTTCGATTCTGTTACAGGAAAATGTCTTAGATTTTTCCTGTACTCCACACCTTCAGATTCTACGAATCTGCACATATACTTGTTGCTTGACCAATCTGTTGAAACCTTTCACCGTTTGTATCCTCACTGTCTCTCCTCCTTTTCAAGGAACAAAGAAATCTGTTTGATTTATCATAACTAGACTTCTGCAAATAATACTTTGAGTAGTTGGGCTGTTCTGTTCTTTGCTTTAGGCCTCAACAAACTGGAACTGGTAGGCAATGTTGTTCTGATTTGCCTAGATAGAAGTCCCTGAGCAGTGGAGCAAAGTATATTGTCATGGGATATGTTTTTGAGATTGAGTAAATTCAAAAAGACATCTGTATTATCACGCTTTGACTTCTCTAGTAATTGCTTTGCACTCCGTACTGCACGTTCAGTTATTCCATCTGACTGTGTGTTTTCAGGACTACTAATAACATGTACAAAATCCCATTCTTTTGCAAATTCCTGAAACTAACTGGTAAATTGGGTACCATTGTCAGAAGTGTGTGGACTACCATGGGCTGACAATTGACATTTCAACTTGTGACAGCAGCAGTGGACGTTACGTTAGGTAATAAATCAATCTCAAACCATTTCGAATAAGAGTCTACCAACACTAAGTAATGCTGATTGTTCCACTCGAATAGATTAGTGGCTACTGTTGACCAAGGTAGTTCAGGAACTTGACTTAGCTGAAGGTGGTTCTTTTTGCAAATGCAGTTAGTACTATTGCATATTGAACAAAAATAAAGTACTTTATCAGTGTCTTTTATTAGGGAAGGCCAAAATACTAGTCCTTTTGGAAGCTTCGGAACCTGGTGGACCAAGATGAAAAATCTGGATATATTCACGTTACAAGAAAGCAGGAACAACAATTTTAGGACCATTGAAAATAATGCCATCTTCCATCAACATCTTATCTCTGTAAGGAAAATAAATTTGCTCTTCAGGTGGTACACTGGATTGCTTTGACAGCCATCCAGCATTGATGTAGTGGTTGAGCTTTTGCAAAATTGGATCATTCTTTGTATGCTCTCTCAGCTCATCAAGTCTTGTGGTAGAAAAATTACACACTTCCATGACATCAAAGTCAAAATTCTGTGCATTTAGCTGTTCTCTTGTATTTCTGGGCGATCTGGATAAGGTATCAGCCAGATAAAGAAGTTTGCTTTTTGTATAGACCATGTTGAAGTTGTACTATTACAGTTTGTGCATCATTCTTTGTAATCTCGCTGGAGCATAATGCATAGGCTTCTTTAAAATTGTGACTAGAGGTTGGTCATCAGTTTAGTCTGAATATCTTGACCATACATATAATTCTGAAATTTTGAACATGCAAATACTATTCCCAAAAGTTCTTTCTCAATTTGAGCATATTGCGTTTCAGTTTGGGTAAGAGTTCTAGATGTATAGGCTACTGGTCTGCCTTCTTGAAGAATAACTGCATCAAGATCAAATTTTGAAGCATCACAGGAAAGAGTTACTCGTTTATTGACATCATAGTGTCTTAATGTAGGTGGGGTGGCAATTTTCTGCTTAAGGTTTTTAAATGCTCTCTGGTGCTGTTCCAACCATGACCATGTAACATTTTTGTGCATTAGCTCTCTCAAAGGCACTGTCAACTCACTGAAGTCTGGTATAAACTTGCCTAAATAGTTGACCATACCAAGAAAACGTTGTAGAGCTTGAACATTATCTGGTGCTGGCATCTTAAGAATGGATGCTTGCTTGGACTGGTCTGGTCGCAGGCCAGTGCTAGTAAATAGTAGTCTGAATTTGCCCTTCAAAGGATTGAGCTTCAAGTTCAGTTCCTGTGCTCTTTCTAGAACTTTCCTAAGGTTTCTGTCATGCCCTGCTTCACCATTGCCTCCAACCAATAACTCATCTACCATTATGGCACAAGGATAACCTGAAAAAAATTTGTTCCATTGCACCCTTAGACTTCTCTTGCAGAATTTATTCCAAATGGCATCCTAAGGAATCTATATCTTCCAAATGGGGTACTGAAAGTAGTAATGAAGATGTGCAGTCACTTGCCAAAATGAACTTTTTGCATCCAAGACTGAAAAAACAGTGGCATTCGGTATTAGGGCTGTGACTTCTCGACTGTACGCATAGGATGATGAGGTCTGTTGGGTCAGTGCATATTCTGATTTCGTATGAGCCTTTTTTGTTTGCTGCTACCATGGACGATACCCATTCAGTTGGCTTTGTAACTGGACAAATTACACATTGTTGCACCATTTTATCCAACTGAGCTTTGACTTTATCCTGCATAGCTATTGGAACTTTTCCTGCTGGCCTGACCACTGGATTTGCCTCTGGGTCTAACTTCACAGAATACACAACTGGACGTTTGCCTTACTTATTGAAAACATCAACATACTCTGAAAAAATAGTATCACTGAAGCTGGAACTAGGATATATGCTTATGTGATTAACTTCTTTGGTAAAGGAAGGCAAATTCATTCTCAAACTCTCTCTGAGGCCCAGCATTGACTGCACAGGTCTACGGACTACATAGAATAACAAGCTGTAACAGTTCCTAGCCAAATAACACAAAAGCACTACTGAGTCTTCGGTTTGAATTTCTTGCCTCCATAGGCAATAAGTTTTGCACAACTGACCACATTAAGTTGTTAACCAGCTCTCACTTTAGCAAATGTGTGTTGACATAACATTACACTTTGAACCAGTGTCTACTTTGAGCTAGGTGGATTTACTATTGATCTGGATTGTACAAAATACTTTGTTCTTTGCCAACAAATTTACTGCATCAACCTTGTCAACAATTACTGACACACCATCTATGTAGAAAGAGTTGCAGCTCTCTGTATGATCAACTTGCTTTTTTAAGTGACCCTTTATCACCATGAGTTTACTTGATTTGCAAAACTTTTGAAAATGGTTCAATTTGCGGGTGGGAGGTTGGCATAATGGTTATGGTGTTTACCTTATAAACATAAGGTGCAGGGTTTGATTCTCACATGGGGTAATTGGCTAGGCTGAAAATGGCCCGCAAGGGCAGTTAGCCTAGTACTAATCTATGAACCTATGAATTTATTTTTACACTTCTGGCATTGCTGTCCAAATGCTAAGCATTTTTCTCTTTTAGACTCATGATTGGCACCACAATTGCAACAGCTAACAAAACTCGATTTGGGTTTTGCTGACTCACCCTTGTGCTGCACTGACCATGTCCTCTTCTTCGAACTTGCTGGAAAACTATGGGTTTTACCTGGGGAGGCTGCAGCGGTAGCAGATGCCATGTGCTTAGGCCGGTTTCTGCTGGTCAAGTGTTGCATGCTGTCTACATTTGCTCTGCAGCCTGCTGAAACCATGCTGTTTCCAAGCATAGTTGTGTGCCTTTCTGTAACTTCATGGATTTGACAAATCTCAATAGCTTTGCTCAGCATTAAATCACTGTCACGAAGCAAAATCTTTCTCACTGCAGCACTGTTGATACCACAAACAAACCTGTCCTTTAACTCATATTTCAAGTCACCAAACCTACATGTTTTAGCTTTGTTTCTCAGGTCAGTCATATAAGCTGCAAAAGTTTCTCCTTGCTTTTGTTCTGTTGTGTAAAACAAATGCCTCATTAATATAACATTTGTCTGGAGGTTGCACATTTCCCTGAATTTGCATTTCAAACACTCTGGGTCTTCCTTTGATTCAGCCTGTACAACAATATGATGTTTTTCACCTTCTCCCTCATATACTGCTGGTGCATGCACAAATGAATGCCATCTTCCAATGGCCTCTGACCCAGCTAGGTTTAGCAAAATGAATGCCCTGATGTGTGCATCTTTCAGAATAAGTTGCTTGCATAAAAATGTTGTACTATTGCTCAAATATTCTGAAGTTCTTCGCAGTATTCAGGTCAAATACAAGTGGTCCTGGTCTGCAAAATGCCTCTGCCATATTAATGCATACCAGTGAAGGCTTTTGCAAGTATGCATGAACAAACACACACATACATATGCCAGAAATTATGCCAGTATTTGTAACTGCCCAGTAGCACAACAAACCTCTGAATAACTGAACTTTGTGAAATAAAATTCCCGGGCACAAGAATATTCTTGAAATTACTGTACTGTAAGAAATCATCTCTTATCAATTGAGAAGCATTTCAAAATAACTGCACTATGCGAATAAACTGGGCAGAAGAAGGTCAGAATAAAAAACATTTTGAAGTAATTGCAGTTTGCGAATAAACCGTACACAGCATAGATTTTGCTAGTTTAATCTTTTTTTATGCCCATTATACTTTTCTTATGCTCGTTTTGCTCTAAGCATGCTCGTTAACTTTTAACATGTTTGGCAGTTCCGAGGTAGTTCCAAACCCCTTATGTCTTTTCTGATAATTGTTTCATCAAATATCTTAATTTTAAAATTTTGTTTAACTTTCGCATGCCTCCTGCTTGCTTAATAATGCATTTTGTGCCCTTGTAATGCTCCGTTTTATCTTTTTTAATAAATCGTTCGTGCAAGTTTTCATTACCTTTGGTTTATTTCTGACCATGTTTTGTACTCTGCCCTCTTAGTTTACCTTCACTGTTAACTTTGCACCTCATGGCTCTGAAAAGCAGTCTGGAGTCC
Organism: Protopterus annectens; assembly: GCF_019279795.1. Taxonomy (NCBI): domain Eukaryota; kingdom Metazoa; phylum Chordata; order Ceratodontiformes; family Protopteridae; genus Protopterus; species Protopterus annectens. The sequence continues at coordinate 424,301,317 of NC_056740.1, forward strand.
TAGTTCTGACCATAACAGACGAACATTCATGAGTTCTGTTCAAGCAGCTTTATTATGTACAAACGCATCAGAATTCAGGCTTAATAACTTTAACTTAAGTAAGCTTCTAGACAAACTAGCTATTACATACATGCTCACTCCTCTGGCTGCACTCTCAAAATGGCACTGAAGCTAGCACGTGCTTTCAATTTATATGCACATGCTGTCCTTGAAATGCTTCTTAAAGGTACAACATACACACACACTATTCTACAGTGGTGTTATGTTTCAGGGTATTTTTTGTAGGTAGTTGAGGTGAGATAGGATAAAGTTGTAACTGAATTTGTTTGCTGACAGGTTTGTTATATTGCCAGGCTCTGTGAATATAGCAACAGTAGCCACCATTTCAGCACATTGCTGCGTGCTGCCCTTGAAGTTTCTGACCTAGCTGAAGAAGGCCTTATGGTTATCTTTCACCTGGAAGTCTATCTTACCTTCAAAGTTGGCTTTACTTGACGTAATTAACACTCTTAAATGCCTTTTTAGTTTGAGAGGGTTTGTATCTTTATAGAAATTAACCTTCCTGATTTTATACATTTGTTTTCCTTTTGTTGTATATCCAGTTTAATTTGGGATACCAGCAGAGCGGTTTGTTTTTGGGGCTAGTCCTGGGCTTGCTTCTGATATGTACAGTAGCCTCTATGCAGCCATTGACATGGTTGTATAGAGTATGAGAAAGCAATTCATCAAAGGCATCTGTGTTTTCAGGGTTTGGAGGGGCATTGAATTTTGACAAACCATCACATAAGAAAAAGTAATTTGCCTTGGAATAGTTGCTGTTACTGGGATTAACGGAATGATGGAGTTTATTTTGATTTTGTATGAGACCGCTTTTTGGTTGGACCTTACAAGGGAGAACTAGACCGGGGGGGGGATGCAGCATTCTCCCATATTTGTGCGCACCAGGTCCATTATGTTGTAGTCTGTACTGGGTGTATTCACTAATTTGGTCAAGGGTGTTTGAGTTTATGAAGTCCAGGAATCTCTGTGCCTGTAGATTTGAGGCCATGTTGTATTCCCAGTCTCTAGAGGGGTAATTCGTGTCTCATGAGTAGGGTGTTGGGTCGGATGGTAAGTGAACAGTAGGTCCAAGAATGCATTGTCAGCTTCTTGGGACATGAAGGGGGACCTGTAGCTGACTATGATATGATAGTGAATTTTGCCTGTGGTAATCTGCATGTGGAGGAACTCGAGCACACCATCCTGTCTGTGGTAATCTGCATGTGGAGGAACTCGAGCATACCATCCTGTTTGTGGTAATCTGCATGTGGAAGAACTCGAGCACACCATCCTGTTTGATGCTGTGGTAATTTGCATGTGGAGGAACTCGAGCACACCATCCTGTTTGTGGTAATCTGCATGTGGAGGAACTCGAGCACACCATCCTGTTTGTGGTAATCTGCATGTGGAGGAACTCGAGCACACCATCCTGTTTGTGGTAATCTGCATGTGGAAGAACTCGAGCACACCATCCTGTTTGATGCTGTGGTAATTTGCATGTGGAGGAACTCGAGCACACCATCCTGTTTGTGGTAATCTGCATGTGGAGGAACCCGAGCACACCATCCTGATTGGTGCTTTTTGTTGATGTATATTGAGACTGCTCCACCTTTAGTCTTTCTTTGTGCAGGTACTGGTCTAAAAATGTGGAAGGCAATGAAACCTTGCACTTTCGGGGTACTCTCTGCTGCTTTAAGCCATGTCTCAGTAACAGCACAGATGTCTATAGTCTCGAATGTAAGGAGGGCTTGGAGGCAAGTATAGGAGTGTAGTTTTTTTATTTAGGCTCTTGGCATTGAGCAGTAACATCTTCAAATTCATTTGAGTTGATTTTGGTATGTCGGTAGGTTTGTCAATATGGCATTGCCTAAAAAGCACTATAGGAGTGGATAATGTTTTAGCAAGTATTTGAAAGCCAAGAGGGGAATTTGACCATGCTTGGCAGAGCAGCGCACGGTCTCTTAATGTCCTACCAAGCTGACCGATATTGGATCACATTAGAATGACACCAGAAAGACGGATAGTTGTTGAAATCATTTTTTTTTTTCACATTGCTGCATCATCCTTAGTGATGGTAATGTGCTGCTTATTGCTAGGCTTATACCTGAAGAGAGACCGTATGAAAGCGCCATAATGTCTCCCTTCATATAGTCTGGGGAGGTGCATCTCAGGCCATTTACATCTGCATGTACTATGATGGAATCCTACTGGTACCTGTGACGTTATGACTTGAGTGCGTGTGTGATTTGGTGGATCTTGGCTCCAAATAAGTCATCTCCTCCTTGTTCTGCCTGGTTAGAGGGGCATCAGTATATCTAACAGTGGAGCCCCTTATGACAAGAGTCCAACCTGTTTGCCTTAGGGGCTTAGTGTTTGGGGCACCACTGAGAATGATGGTATATGTAATCGTAGGTGTTTTTTCTGAGTGCCGTTTGGCTTGCTGAGGCATAGCTTTGGCAATGGGCGGTCTTACAAACTTTGTTTAGGAAGATTGCTTTTAAGTACCTCAGAATACATTAGTTTGTGTGTTATGTGCTTGATGAGGTGGATGCTGTATGCGTGGTTTCGACAATCTGATGTACACTTGTATGTGAGAGTTTAACCTCTAGTGTCATTGTGTTAGTACACCTTTTGCGTACTGTCTGCTGCTTTAAGGATTAAGTAGTTGTTGGTAAACATAAGACAATTGCTATATTCTCAAGATGCCCATATCCACCAAGCCGACTACAAAGAAGTTAAGAATTTGCATACCCATGTTATATCCAGTCCTTTGATTGGTGAGCTACAAGTAGGTGGTGTATTTGGGTTAGAAAGCTATTAAGGGTGCTTTATTGAGGTAGGTTATGCTAAACAGTACTAAATTCTTTTAACTTTAATGTTTACTTAATACTACTAAATCTGTAGATATTGCCCCCTCGACGGCCAACTAACTGCTTTAAGCTTGTCGGTGTACAAGGAATTTGCTGTATATTGTTGCTTTATAGAATACAGTTTTATGGGCCATTATATGGAATAATTTGTTTTGTAAGTGTTTGCTACTGTACAGGGCACTACTAACACGTGCAAACATGCAAAATGTATATCAACACAAAAAAACCCAGAAAACTAACTGCGCCCTCTGGCCAGTAAAATGACAACACTTTGTCATTTTTGTATTTCCCAAATCAGGTAGACCAAGCAACCATCCCCTGTCACACGATGAATAAACACAGTCCTTAATGCAAAACCACAGTAGAAAAGACCCACAAGTGCAGTGTTACCACAAACCATTTAAACAGCTGTCTGAAAATCCTGTGTTGAAGGCAATTTCAAGATAGTCTTGCATCAATAACAGTAAGAGGAACAGCATTTTTTAAAAACCGTGAAATGCGCACACAAGCAGGAAACCATGGCAATCACTCAAAATAATTTGAAAACGATTTAGCAGTCAAAGGTAATTAACTTTACTTTACCAAAATACTTCCAGAATGCAGACTAGGACTCCAAGCTTTGCTGAGCTGTAGGAAAATGAGCAGGTGACATTATCTAGCAAAGGAGGTTTACTCAAAAGCAATAATGGGTTTCTGGGTAGGCACTCCGTATCGTGGCTCTGTGGAAAACCGTGGGTAGGAAGAGTACACACAAGTAACTTAGAGGGAGGGACTTTGGAAATCAGATTTCTATAAGGGGTGAAGGCGACAGAGAAAGCCTTATAAAACCACCACAGCAACAGAGTGGAAGGGTTCAGAAAAAAAAATTCAAGTAGGCTAGCTGGAGGCAGCCATTCAAATAAAGCCAGTGTTGGAGCTCTTCAGACACTAGCTGAATGTGTTAGTGGGGATGGGGCAGACAAGTAAATAAGCAAAATATAAAAGCACTGAAGCACAAACTGGAGCAGACAGTTCTCTCACTTTTGAACTTCTACTAAAGTTTTAAGCACTAGACTTACAGAAATTTACCAGTAATACTGCTTATGGAATAAAAATAGTAATAAATGACTAAGGCTGTGGCAGTAGTACACAGTCCTGCAACAGCTGTGAATTAAACTACAAGTCTGTGGACCAGCAGGATTTAAAATTCAAATAGCTTTTACAAATAATTTTACTTGTGGAAATACAAGTGCAGAATAATGTCGAAAACAGAATCTCCCCACAACCGCAAATTAAAATACAAGACTAAGGTCCCAGAACAAACTGAAAAATGCAAAAATACAGCTTTTTGACTAAAACGTGGCAAAAAGCAGAAAGTTATAAGGACTTATCACAACACGTCATTTAAGTGCATCGTAAATATTTTCCAGCATGATTTCTTTGAGTCAGAAATCTTAACCATGTTTTTGTTTGACGCACATCAGAACTGAACAAAATGAGCAAAGATTCAGGATGAAGAACTAAACTGAACAGCAGTAGTGTTACTATACCTTGCAATAGCTGAATAAATATCCTTTCAACCATATAGTAAACCTTGAATAACTAGTACGGAAAATATTTTAGTTATGTGAAGTTCACAGTATACTGAACTGTTAGAAGCTTTGCCTCAAGATATCTTCTCCCAAAGTCTTCATTTTGCTTTTTGGGCTGCTCTTGCCAAGGCTGGGGCTTTGGGGATACTGCCTGGGATTCATTCCTGGTGTTGTGCGTATTGCAGATCACGCCTTAGTGCAGATGTAACAGAGTATATTTCTTGTCCGTATGTTTCAGAAGGGCCTTCTGCAGTGTGTATTTGGTCTGTGCCGTGCACTCCACCCCTTTCCTGACCGCTTTCACTTGTCTGTCCAAGTTGAAGCATTATCTTTGTTAGTAGCACAGCAGCTTTAAGTACATGTCTAAGTGGCATTCAGCTACTGGGAGCCTTTTTGAATGCTTATATCATTAAGGGTTAAACTGTGGTTGCAAGGATGTTGTGCAGCAAAGAGATGGAGACATTTTCCACTTAAGTTGCACACCTAGTTTAATCTTTATTATCCCTTGACTTGGATCCCAACTGTTATTTTTCTTACTGTTATTTTAAGTACATTGCCATTGTACATGTTTTGTGTACCTCTAGTAATTTCATTTTGTTTCATAAAATATCTTGCTATATTATACATATGTTTTTTGTACTAGTGAAATTTGTATATTTACGTTAAAATGTGCACATTTTATTCTGAAGTATCTGTTAAGTCATACAAAAGATATCCAATTTATTTTTGACTCGTTTAAGCTATCTTGTGGTAAATATGTACATTTGTTCTTATTGGGTTGGCCTAAAGATAGTTAATTTGGATTTAGTGCCGTAGAGCCGAAATACACTTGATTCCATTGATTACTTGTGAATGAGTGCTCAAAATTCTTTGAAGAGCTGTAGCTGGAAGCATCCAAGTGCAGGGGGAGGTTGCACAAAGATATAATGATGCAAGTACTTGTGTGTTTTATCCAGTTTTTATTATTTACATATTTCATTCAGATATCACCCTATTGTACATGTATTCAGGCTTTTATATTTTTGGTACCAAGTTTGTCGTTATTCAAGAAAAGCACTAACCATGTTCTTTTAGGCTTAGTGAAACAATGAATCAGGGCTAACACTTACTTTATGCATAGTTCCCTTCACATGTGTGTATCTTTAGGGCATTGTCATTCACTAAGTCATCACAGTGTGAAATTCTTTCCATGTTGGAGTCTGCAAATGTTAGCAAAACATCTACACCGGTTTCATACTGGTAGTGCTCCATGCTTTTAGGAGGATCTATAATACAGAAGTTACTTACAGAGGAGGGTTTTTCCTAGTCTTCCAAGTGCTTTTTGGCAAACATACTTATTCCCCCAACATACTTTTTGTGACTTTAGATATTGTAGATTTATTTGGTTGTATTCGCCACGATATGGGTCTCCTATGGTTAGAAGAAAGTATGAGGGAAAGTGCCTTATTTTCCCCAGATGATTTTAGAAATCGCCTTTTATTTATGGAGGTTATCCTAAAAAACAATTTTGTATTTCCAAGGAGTTTTTTTCAAACAAGAAAAACGTGTGGCTATGGGGGCCAAATATGCCCCCACTTATGCCAATATAGTTGTATCATGGTGGGAGAAGCTATTTGTTATTCATAGTCACTTTTCTAGTTGTTGGTGTCTTTACAAACTATTTCTAGATGACATCTGCATTTTTTGGATGGATTCCCATGAAAAGTGTTTTGAATTATTGGAATATATTAAGGGTACTACCAACTTTTTGGATTTTACCTTTAATTTCAATCAGCAGGAATTAATATATTTGGATATTTCTTTAATTAAGACTAACAATGGTTTTTCATCTAAAATACACAGAAAAGAAACCTTTTCTAATTCCTATTTGCATTTCAAAAGTGGTCATCCGTTTTTTCAAAAAAAGAACTTGATCAAGGGACAGTTAGTTAGGGCTTGTCGAATGACTTCAAATGACCACGATTTTAATAAGGAATGTGAATTTGTTCTGGACCTGTTCAGAGAGAGAGGATATCCAAATAATTTGATGCAAGATTTGGTGGAGGTGATTGTTGAAGGAAGAAAGGGGAGATTTGTCCCCATCTTAGGTCAGGACACCTCCGTTACAACTGAGGTCCAAAATATTAGTCCTAATAACTGGGAACAGGCATATATTTTAGATTATACAGGTGATTCATGTGTTATTAAATAAGTTGTCAGTAGAGAATGGGACAGATTTGCACAAATTTCAGATCTGGGGCAGATTAATAACCAGCCTTTAAAATTTATTTATAGAAAATATCTGAATTTTAAACAATTATTTGAGTTTGGTGGACGTCAAAGTACAGGGTGTAGATCAGGTAGGCTAGGAACTTTCAAATGTGGATTTTGTTCCCAGTGCTCACACATAGCCAACAATTCCAGCATATATACATCTTCTAGACATAGGCAAGTTACCGGCACCAGGTATTCCAATTGCAACACCAACGGTGTTGTTTACATTGCGCCTTGCAACCACTGCAACTCCTTCTATGTAGGGAAGACTGAGAGGAAGTTGAAGTTTAAAATATATGAACATTTTTATGAAATCAAGAAACAGAATGGAAATAATGCTCTGTTTCGCCATACTTTGGTATGTGCACAAGCTTCCTTCAGTTTTTTTGTCTTGGAGACAGTTCCCAAAGAAATAAGGGGTGGTATGTGGGAAGCCAAGTTGGAATACAGGGAGTTGTTTTGGCAGATCATCCTGGATTCCACAAAACCTCCTGGTTTAAATGATGATCTGTCCATTATTCCAGTGCTTAAGTTAAGAGCAGCAGAGCTTTAATTTGTTAAGAATCCGACCAGATGGCAGTATTCATTGCAATTCATTCAGCAGAATGACATCTGTTTTTATTATTAAAATGAATTTTATTGAATCGCATATATATATTTTTTATAAACATAACATGTTGTTTTTAATCAAAGGTTACATTCATGTTTTTATTTTCGTTTTTATTTAACCACTGGGGTGAATACGGAATTCATGTTTTTATTTATGTAATGTCTTCTATACAAACTGTTTTTTACCCTTTTAATTATATTTTATTGGATAATTAATTTATTAATTATTTCAGATGGAAAAGCTATAAAAAGATTGTTTCAGCCTCATTTTGGGTTTGTTTCTGATGAAGAAGTTCAAAAACGGATCTGTATAGACAGCGTTATTTGTTTGTCTGAAGTCCTGCTTGGGAGCAGGACGAAAAGCGGAAATTAAAACTGAAGGCTTTACCTTTTAAAACTTTTGTTTTGCTTGGTCCATTCAAGATGGAAAAGCGATAAAAAGATTGTTTCAGCCTCATTTTGGGTTTGTTTCTGATGAAGAAGTTCAAAAACGGATCTGTATAGACAGTGTTAATTCTGTGTTGTGTGGTTTCACAATAAAATTACGAGTACCATAAGGTCTCGGCGCCCTTATTTGGTTCTCCTGCGAACTTTTCATTTGGTTTCAGTTTTTATCAAGTTCGCTTTCATCTCTTGGATTGTTTGCTTTTTGGCAAACGTTAAAGAATTGCAGCTTGTCTTGCATTTCTAACTCCACAATACATGGAGCACAGTAGCTTTCTCTGAAATTAAGTGAAAAATAGCATTGTAATGAGCTTTATATGCAAGACCCTAGTTATAATAGATGTGTTGCAGTGATGAGCTTGTGTGTGAACCTAATTGCACAATGCACATTTTGATTGTTGGTGGTGGTGCACTTCTGCACTGCTACTGCATCTAAAGCTGTTGCTCTTCAGGTACTACACTAGACAGTGACGGATTACCTATACAAGTACTTCATCAGAAAGTACTGGATTGCCTATACAGGTAGTGCACTAGACAGTACTAGATTACCGGTACAGGTAGTGCACTAGACAGTACAAGATTAGCCATACAGGTAGTGCAGTAGACTGTGCTGGATTACCCGTATAGGTAGTGCACTAGACAGTACTAGATTACCTGTGCAGGTAGTGTACTAGATTACCTGTGCAGGTAGTGCACTGGACAGTACTAGATTACCTGTGCAGGTAGTGCACTAGATAGTACTAGATTACCTGTGCAGGTAGTGCACTAGACTGTGCTGATTTATCCGTGCAGGTAGTGCACTACACAGTACCCGTGCAGCTAGTGCACTAGACTGTGCTGGATTTACCCATGCAGCTAGTGCACTAGACTGTGCTGGATTTACCCATGCAGCTAGTGCACTAGACTGTGCTGGATTTACCCGTGCAGGTAGTGCACTAGACTGTGCTGGATTTACCCGTGCAGGTAGTGCACTAGACTGTGCTGGATTTACCCGTGCAGGTAGTGCACTAGACTGTGCTGGATTTACCTGTGCATGTAGTGCACTAGACTGTGCTGGATTTACCCGTGCAGGTAGTGCACTAGTCTGTGCTGGATTTACCCGTGCAGGTAGTGCATTAGTCTGTGCTGGATTTACACGTGCAGGTAGTGCACTAGAATGTGCTGGATTTACCTGTGCAGGTAGTGCATTAGTCTGTGCTGGATTTACGCGTGCAGGTAGTGCACTAGACTGTGCTGGGTTTACCCATGCAGTTATATGTTTGTGACTTAGCTGACTGCTCTACTGAAACTGCGTTGAAATTATTTGTTCTAGAGTTACTGCATTAGGGAAGTATTTGTCTAGACTGACTAGCTGTTGCTGTATAGTTACTGACCTGCATCTCTCTGGTTTGGCTGTCTGTTGCTCGTTCAACTAGTTAAGCTGAAACCATATTAGCCTGTTGGGTAAAGCTAACTGATGTAAATTTCCCACTTTTTACTGATTATTTTTTGTAAAGTTTACATTTCTTGTTTTGCTCTTGTGAGTACTACAGTAGTCACATCTTGTATTCTTGTATTTTTTGTCACATCCCATATCATTGCTGTATTTTTTATAGTAAAAGTCAAGTTGCTAAGATAACATATTTTCTTGTACCCTTTCATTTGCACTGTCCATTATGGAGTCTGTCAACTGTTGACTCATGTCCAGTCAGCCTTGATAGCACTAGGTATTTTGAGGCAGTGTAGGAAGCGTTTCATAATTGCCAAAAACTATTGCTGCCTCTCAATGAGCATGTGAGAGGTGTAAATATTTCTTGATCTTGGAGGCTACCTTCTCACCTATGAACACATTTGTTAAATATGTCTTGATCTTGGAGGCTATCTTCTCACCTATGAACACATTTGTTAAATATTTCTTGATCTTGGAGGCTACCTTCTCACCTATGAACACATTTGTTAAGCACAAAATGCACACACTGACTCGCAGAGCACCTCCACTAAACCAGCTTATGCTGACGTTGAAAGAACACTGCCTAAGCCTCCCTGGCTAAGGACTACGAAACCTCAGCCAATAGCATCATTAACGATATACCCACTTCACCCTGCACGTCCACAGCCAGTACATGTACAGAGTCATAAAGGTACAGACTCCAAGAACTTAAGGCCCACTAAAACTGCATCTGCATAGGATGAATTAGTAATGGGCGTTTCTGTTGTCAGGCATACAGACACCACCACCCTCACCAGGCTAAATAAAAGTAAGACTGACAACTGTCTTTCCGGATCTGCGATGTAACAAGGGATCTGATGTCAATCTTCATTCATTCATGACAGTTGGGTTTTGGTTTCATTCTCTGAACCGACTTGGCCATTGTAACAAGCTCACACCAGCCAGAAACTCTTGAGCTAAGGCTACCCATAGTACCTTTCGTCTCTTCCCTTCATATCTTGTTTGCTGTGTAGAATTTCAAGCTATGTCAGGCCATGCTCTCAGGCTAAGTCCTTTATTTTTCCTCCCTTTTCTCTCCTCCTTTACCCTTCTGGGTATTTCGCTTGCTACCATTGTTGGTACGCTTTAAAGAAAAAAAAAATCTTCAACTTGCTCTGATTTTCACTTTTGTTGTATGTGTGTGATCACGTGAATGGCTGTTCATTACTTTTTGTAATTTACCTAACAGTGGCTGAGAAACAGAAAGGTACAACTGGATTTAAGCAATGTGAGAATGTGGCAGAAAGATTCCCAACTCCAATAGGCATCTTTCTTGCGTTTGTTTGGTGGTGCCACACTTAGAAATTCAGCCTCCGTGTGAACTCTGTAAGGGTTTTAGTGCCCGGACCCTTGCAGAGCATTGAAACAAGTTGATCCTAAAGGGGATGTTAAAATAAAACCTTTTCAGAGGCTTTGTCTGAGGCAGAGGTGTCAAAGCCTCCTAAAAAAAAAAGTGAAAACGACAAAACAGTTCCAGCATCTTCTCAATCCCAGGAACCAAAATCGAATCCCTAGCCAGGACTTGATATTCCCCATCTATTGACCCCTTTGTTGGTCAGCAGCTCAGTCCCTTAATTGATTGTCCAGAATCTCCCTTGGGGATGTCTATTCATTCCACCAGGAGCCTTTTGGAGCTTGATGTAGTTAGATTGGTGGATCAGCTCTTGGCGGCCAGATGTATTCCAACCCTGTCTAGGAACTCCCTCCCATTTGGAGCCGAAGTCTTTTCTCTATGGACTCCAACTTATCTTCCTCCTTCAACCTTCCCAAAGTCCTCAACACTGATGCCTCTCCCGGCTTCCCAACTTCTTCGGTAACGATGGTGGATCTCACCTTGTTTCCGGAACCCACTCTGTGGATCTGTGCTCAGTTGGAGCTGACCCACCTGCAGAACCATGACTTTGCTGCCAGCTCTGAAATCCCCAGTATGGCACCAATTTTCTTTCCACTGCACCGTCTGTAGTTGTGGTTGCTTTAACAGTTCCGAGTCCTCTCATGGCTCCTTCTGTGGAGGCGGGCTTGGTGGAGCGGAGTGTGACCCCGGTTCCGAGGTTGTCTTTCTCTGTTCTGGGCTGTCATCCCTCTTCAGGTGGGCCTGCCTTTGAGATTATGGAGAGAGTGCCTGCCTCAGCAGGCCCACACTTGGCACCCTGCACGTCAGAATGTCATATCTGTGCATCCTCTGGATCGCAGCTGTCAGTCTACTACATTGGGACGGTGGGCACGGGAGCAGCAAGACACTCTACCGCAGGGTACTCTCTCTTCAAAGTCCTCCTCAGTCCTCTTCCCCCTAATGAGCCACCCCATAAGAGATTGTTCAAGAGGAACCACATTGATTCTCCGGAAGAATCTATCACATAGGATACAGATTATGATGAAGGGGAAGGGTCCCCACAGTCGCCCCCTGAAGATGTCTCCTATGGAGATATCTTAGAAATATTAAAGCTGAGTGGTAACTGGAAGCCCACCAACCCTTCTTCTGAAGAATCTGTCTTCTTGCAGGCTTTCTGTGCCTGACCTTCTGCTTCCTGGATGACCCCACCTGCAGATGAGTTTGTCAAGTTCATTGTACAACGTGTTTGGAAGGCCCCTGACACTGTTGAGAGAATTCCTTGGAGACCTGATAAAATTCTCTCCTCCCCAGGAGGATCAACCCCACTGGTCCAAGGGTTTAGAGGTAGATGCTATGGTGGTGGCGGCGGCCACAAAGAAAGAATTCTCTCAGGAGAGTCCTACTGTCCATCCTCCAACCTGAGAGTCTCAGACGGACAGATTGGGGAAGTGGGTTTATGCTCCAACGATATTTGCCATACGGTCGTTAAGTTATTTGGCACATTTCACCCTGTCTTCAAAGGGACCTGATCACTGAGCTCTCAGGAACCCTAGCAGGAGCAGGTCTGATGAGGTACGTGATAAGGTTGCCTCCCAGCTTGCAACCCTAGAATCCATCTTCAATTCATCCATGTGGTTGATTACACATACAACTGAAGGGGAGGCCACAGCAGTGGGTGCAGGCGTTGTCACGAGACATCACGCCTGGATGCGCTTGTGTGACTTCATGGACCTCTTCAAGTCTTCCTTTGTCACCGCTGCCATTGATGATTCCTTATTTTTTGGCCCAAAAGTTAGACACATTAGCCGGCTGTGAAAAGGACGGAAAGACCCTTTCTGCTGTGGGCGTATATTTTTCCACTCCTCAGTGACCCTCTTCCAGGAATCTGAGAAGTGAAAAAATGTGGTTCAGAAAGTCCCAAGGGCCTTTTAAGGACACACGTGGTGAGTTTTCTCCCTGGGGCAGGGGGGGACTCGTCAGGAAGATGCCCATCCCGTGGCAGAGGGGGTCTGCTCAACCAGAGCTCCAGAGATTCTTCCTCTGGGCAACCTTATCAGCGTTCTGAAGAGCGGCCCAATTGCTTACCTCTGGAGGCAGTCGGGGGACAATTCTCTCTGCACCCCTTAGCCTGGCTCTCAATAACATCAGATTCCTAGGTGCATAAAATAATTACCAGAGGTTACCATATCCCCTTTGGTCTTTATCCAAGGCCACATAGGCAAACCCCGATGTTCCATCCAGTCAGAGGGATGCAGCAGCCCAAGAAATTCAGAAGCTGCTTCAAAAAAGAGTCATCCAAACAGTCCCACCAGACCAAATAGGATCCAGATTTTACTCAAGATTCTTTAGTGCCAAAAAAGACAGGGGACTGGAGGCCAATTTTAGACCTCAGTATCTTGAACAAGTTTGTTCGACAGACAAAATTCCGGATGGTCATGGTTCAGTCTGTCATCCTGTTCCTGGGGAAAGACTATTGGATGTGCTAGATAGATTTTCAGAATGCATATTACCACATAAAAATGGACAAGCACTCCAGAAGATGCCTCCACTTCCGGCTGGGAGCCAACCATTACCAATTTTGTGCACTGCCCTTAGGTCTCACCACAGTCCCCAGGGTGTTCACCAAATGCATGATAGTGGTAGAAGCTGATCTTGAGGCTGCAAGGATTCTGGGTGTTTCCATTTTTAGACTGCCTCCTTACTTCCCCCACCAGGCATCTACTGCTTCACTTCTTATACTACATTCTAGAGCTGGCAGAGTTCTTAGGCATTTCAATAAACAAAGAAAAGTCAAAGCTGACACCCATTCAAACCATGAATTCATCAGAGCAACATTCGACACAATATCCTGTGTGGTTGCTCTACCTTTTCACAAACTTCAAAGGTTAAGGTCATAGCTCCAAGTGATACTTCCGCAAGACATAGTCCCAGCCCGCTTAGTCTTACAACTACTAGGATTAATGGCAGCGACAAATCATCCTAGTTCCACTGGCGCAGTTCCATATGAGGCTGCTTCAATGGCAGTGGTCTTTAACACACCCAATGTCTTATCCAAGCCGCATAACAAATCGATGCAAGCGGGATCTGAAATGGTGAATGAAGCCAGAAGAAGTTAGAAGTCGCCCCTTTCCATCCCCTCAGCTCAAGGCCATAGTGACCACGGATGCATCTCTGATGGGGTGAGGGGGGGGGCACTATCTGGGAAAGATGGTCCAAGGCACTTGGCCCCCCTTAGAGGTCAATTTGCATATTAACGTCCTGGAACTGAGGGCGGTGCTTTGAGTTACAAGCATTCCAATCTGCCCTTCTGTCAGGGACAGTTGCCAGTCATTTGGTACATCAACAAACAGGGAGGAACCAGATCTTATCCATAATGTCAGGAAGCCCTGAGAGTATGGCAATGAGCGATCGCCTCCAACTGTTTTCTGATAGCAATGCACATTCCAGAGAACTCCAGCGTGATTGTGGACAAACTGAGCAGATGCATTCTCCTGCCTCATGAGTGGTCTCTTAATCCCATAGAAGCAGTGGAGATCTTTGGTTGATGGGGTGAGCTTTGCTGCGATCTGTATGCATCTCCCATGAACCACAAATGCAGTGGCTACTTTGCCCTAATCCCCCTTCAGGGGGAGTTCCCAAGAGATGCTCTTCTGCACGTTGGTCCCCGGGACTGCTTTATGCCTTTCCTCCTTTTCCTGTAATACCCCAGTTTTTGAAGAAAGCACAACGGTTGAGAAACAAAGTGATCCTCACTGCACCTTATTGGCCCCATCAGATCTGGTTCCACTTTTTCTGGCTTCACCTAGTTCACCATCCATGGATTCTGGATCGAACTCCAGGACTACTGTCTCATCCGCAGGGGCTGGTCCATCCCAGCCTACAAAGTCTCAAGCTGACCGCTTGATACCTCCACTTCCAGTAATTGCCAGGAAGAAAAATGTATCTTTCCCAGTACCAAAGATACTTCTGGCTTCCCATAAACCATCCACCATGAAACTTTATCTTAGTAAATGGAACAGATTTGTGATCTGGTTTCAAGGAGGAGTTGTTGACCCCTTTTCAGCGTCTATTAATAAGGTGCTAGAATATTTATCAACTTTACTCCAATCGGGAGCCTCCTCTTCTACTGTCAGAGTTCATTTAGTGGCTATTTCGAACTTCCATGGCTTCAGTGATTTTTCCTTGATATCTCACCACCTTTGCAAAACCTTCCTAAAGGGAGTTATGCATTTGAGACCACCTTTTAAAGAGCCCATTGAACCTTGGAATTTGACGTTAGTCTTACAAACTTTGATCCGTCAGCCCTTTGAGCCAGTTTGAGCCAGCAGTCAACTGCGATATCAGATTTTTATCTTGGAAGACCTTATTCGTGGTAGTCATCACTTCAACCAGGAGAATATCAGAATTGCAGGCATTTGTGTGTAAAGTGCCCATACATAATTTTTCATAGAGAGAGAGTATCCCTTAGGACTAAACACATCTTTCCTACCCAAAATTGTCTCAGACTCGAACATTAACCAATCCATTGACCTGCCAATTTTCTTCCGAAAATTTTCAAACAAAGGAGAATATTGTTTGCATTTATTGGACGTACACAATTACATTTTTACTTGGAACAAACTCATTCAGGAAATCAGACTAATTGTTCCTGTCTTTTTCAGGTACTCTGCTAGGCAAACCAGTTACCAAAGTCACCTTATCAAAATGATTGAGAGATTGCATCACCTTTGTTTATCATCAAAATAAAATTAATCTATCAACTAAAGTCAAGGCTTCATTCTACCATATCAGTTTCCACTTCAGTGGCCTTTCATTCTAGAGTCTCCATGGATGACATTTACGTAGCAGCTACTTGGGCTACCCCTCATACCTTTATCACTCATTACAAATTGGATATGGTCTCCAGGGAAAGAGCATCCATTGGTTCTATGGTGCTCAGGAATATCCTTCCATAGAGCTTCCCAGGACATGAAGTAGCTAGGAACTCTGTCCCAACTGTCATGAATGAATGAAGATTGAGAACATCAGATAAAGAAGTTATGCTCTTACCATAGCATTCCATCTATGTTGTCGATCTTTATTCATTCTTGACATCCCACCCTCCTACCCCCTCCAAAGATTCTTGGAGGGTATGGAACTAGTCCTGGTTCTGTAGTAGGGCAGTTGCTCAGACAAAGCTTCCACTTTTTTATTTCTATGGGCATAACTCGATCTGAAGGGAAGAGAGGCACTATGGGTAGCCTTCGCTTGAGAGTTTCTGGCTGGCGTGAGCTTATTACAATGTCCGAATAAGTTACCAGGTCGGAACTGAAACCCAACTGTCAGGAATGAATGAAGATTGACAACACACGTGGAACGTTATGGTAAGAATATAACATCTTTTTCTTTGAACCCTTCATCCTGACATGTATAATTATTACCTGACAGTTGCCCATGTGGGGTGAATATCCTCAGGTGCTGTACCTAAAAGGATGTGCAAAAAGATACGAGTGAGCTTGCTAGGCATGTGTCCAAAGAAGGAAAAACTGGACATGAGTGCTACTTTCCAAACATCCGAAATGATGCTGAGATTCAAAGACAAGATAATTGTCTTTAAAGCTGTGTAGCTGGTATCATTCCAGGGGGATCCGGTATGTGTCAGCTTAGAATGAGATGGTTGGCAAGCCTTCCTTCTTTGCTAGGGATAGCCTAGACTTTTCTTACCAAGGCTTTTGCTGCTCCCATATTGCACATTTATGCAAAGACCATGTGCTAGACAGCTCAGCCTAGTAAATTTTAATTTGGAACACAAAGTGGCTTTACTCCATGTCAGGAGGCTAAAAAATGGCAGAGCTTAAGGCTTTCCTGCTACCTGAACATATTCCTTTGTGTAGTTACATAAACATGGTTTCAAAACAATGAAAGCACTCCCTCTGTTCCTGGATTTAATGTCTCATATCTTCAGACCTACTGGCATTTGGGTGGGAGAATCTGTATTTATCAGGGATATCATCACTTCACAACAGATTCTGTACGAAATTTGAACTCCTAGATGTCCAAATCACCATAAACAATGCTAATTACCACATCCTAGCTAGCTGTACACAGTTTGTGTCCCGTTGTGAGCATGTTGGCTATTGTAGTTTGAATCCCTGTTAAAGCTTCACACCTTTCTACTGGATGATCTCAGTTATCCATCTATGAATAGTCTGACCTACACCATCATTGCTGAGGATGTGCAACACTTCCTTGACATGATAAAGGATAACTTTTACACTTGGTTAACCATCCTGCTAGGGACCCTAGTACCCCTGATCTTATTCTCACAAATATGGCCTCTTCTTGCACAGTGTGTCATCTTCCCTTGTTAAATCAGTCCATAAAGCTATGATTTTTTTTTTTACTTTAAAATGTTTAGGGAACTTTTCAAAAGCAAACCTTCACTTATTTGATGACCTAAGTAAATTCAGCTGTAATTCTGCACTGATGCATCCTATTACTAAAGCTGCTGCCTATGCTTCTGACTTCTACTTCCACCTAAGTAGTTGTATTAATAAGGCTGTCTCTATCCGCACCAAATGTAATGAGATATTTAACATCAAATCCTACAGTGGGGCACCTATATAAATGAATGATATAATGACAGTGAAATGATTCAATGCTTATATAAGGTCTCATTCTGTTGACTTCAATAGCAGACTAGTAAAGAGCTTAATGGAATCATTAGGAAGGTCACAGCTGAATGTGATCTTAAAATAGCTAATAAAGCCAAAAAAATGACTACAAACCTTTGGCAGAAAGTAAAGGCTTAAGCACCTGTGATGTTCTGAGGTAGTCCACAATAATAGTTCCCATTCTGATCCAAAAGAAGTGGGCAGTAATCTAGCTGACAAATTTAGTAAACATTTTTACTTCACCTACAGTTATTGCTATTCAGTAGTTACAGCCATCCCCTTTAATTACTGTGGAACATGTCAGTCCTTTCAAATTATAAGAAAACTTCATCCATGGGCCCAGATAATGTATCAGGTTGCCTGATTATTATTGGTGCCAAATATGGCCTATTTAAGCCCCCATTTAACAACCTCATTCTAAGTACATCCACTGGTTACATTCCTGAACCCTAGAAAATGGCTATTGTAATGCAAATTTTTCCAAAAGAAACACTTGACTGACAGAGGTGCCAGTTTTATGTCGGACTTGCTGGCTTGTCTGTGGAAGTACTGTGGAAGCACCTAAAGACCACCCCCTACCATCGCCAGACTAATGGTCTTGTTGAGAGGTTAAACTCAACACTCAAGTCCATGCTACATGCATTTGCAGACCAGTTTAAGAGGAAGTAAGGCAAATATTTGTCCCATCTGTTTACTTACAGAGAGCTTTCCCAGGAAGCCGCAGTTTTTTCACCCATTGAGTTGTATGCACATAGGATGAGGGGGTCTGTAGGCTTAATTCATGATCAAGTGGGTATGTGAGTTTGAATCTCACAAGGAGTCGGTTGTGGCTTTGTCCTAAACCTCAGGGCAAGGATCAGGGAACTCATGGGCTTGGCCCAGGAGAGACTGGCAGAAGCCCAACAACAGAAAAAGGTTTGGTATGATAAGAATGCTCTTGCCAGAAAGTATACTCTAGAGCAGCAGGTAATGGTTCTCATTCCTGTCAGACACAACAAGTGGCAGGCAGCTTGGGAGAGACCGTACAAGGTGGTAAGGAAGGTCAGCGATAATTTCATGGTAGAACTGCTAGGCAGGAGGCAGGGACACAAATTGTACCATGTTAACATGATGAAACCATACCTTGATAGGGAGGCCCTTGTGCTGAGTATTTGTAGTGGATTGCAGGAAGAGTCTGAGGGAGATCTAGCAGTCTCCTCAGTGATGCTTGGAATGACACCTCGGTGGAAGGAGTAGCAATGTCCCAGCAGCCATCTCCTACCCAGGTTCGAGAAATCCAAGCAGTGTTACAGGAGTTTGGGGACATGTTCACTGATAAATCAGGGTGCATCCACCTGGTGCAGCACCAGGTGGATACAGGACCCCAAAGGCCTATTAGGCAGGCCCCTTATAGGGTGCCTGAGAGAGTCAAACAGACTCTGAGGGAGGAGATACAGGAAATGTTGGAACTAGGGATAATTCAAGAGTCCAAAAGTCTGTGGGCCTTCCCCAGTGGTGCTGGTACCAAAGAAGGATGGCAGTACCAGGTTCTGTGTGGACTACAGGAAATTACATAGTCACACAGAGTCAGATGCTTACCCATGCTAGGACAGATGAAGCCCTAGAGCAGCTGGGTGGGGCTAAGTATCTTACCACCATGATCTTACCAAGGGTTACTAGCAGGTACCCTTGACTCCCACTGCTAGAGAGAGGTCAGCCTTTGTGACTCCTTTTGGCTTTTATGAGTTCACAAAGATGTCCTTTGGGATGAAAAATGCCCCAGCAACATTCCAGAGGCTGGTAGATCATATCCTAGCAGGAGCAGGAGATTTTGTCCTTGCTTACCTAGATGATATTGCCATTCCTGGCAAAAGCACCTTCAGCATGTCAGGGAGGTGCTGGGCAGACTACAGAGGGCAGGGTTGACCACTAACCCCAACAAATGTCAGGTGGGTATGGCAGAGGTCTTCTACCTGGGGCATAGAGTGGGGAGTGGTAAAATCAGGCCAGAACATGCCATAGTGGAAGCAATTCAGGCATGGCCTGCACCTGTTACCAAAAAGCAAGTGAGGGCATTTTTAGTGACAGCAGGGTACTACAGAAAGTTTGTCCCCGTTATAGTACCATTGCTGCTCCCCCTCACAGATCTGACAAGGAAAAACAGGCCAGATAAGGTAGTGTGGACCCCAGCATATGAGCAGGCATTCCAGAAGCTTAAAGAGGCTTTGTGAGGGCCCCCCTGTGTTAGCCAGTCCAGATTACAGCAAATAATTTGTTCTGCAGGTGGATGCTTCGAACCATGGGGTGGGGGGCTGTACTTAGCCAGATTTCTTCAGAGGGAGAACAACACCCAGTGGTTTATCTCAGTCATAGGCTCCAACCCAGGGAGGAATGCTATGCAGCTATAGAAAAGGAATGTCTAGCCATAGTGTGGGCACTGCAGAAACTTCAGCCTTATCTGTATGGAAAGAAATTCACTGTAGTTACAGATCACAATCCCCTAACATGGTTATATTGAGCCAGCCAGCAGAATGCCAAGTTGCTAAGATGGAGCCTAGGGTTGCAAGCATATGATATGTCAGTGCAGCACCGCAGTAGGGTTAGCAATGCCAACACAGATGGACTGTTAATGCAGGGAATGGGGTAAGGTATACCCAGATACTCAACCCTCTCAAGAAATGTTTCTCAAGGGTCACTTGAAAAATTAGCTTGAGTTCTTGGAGGGGTGGTAAAAAAATGAGGGGCTTGCTAGCCCAGCCAGATAGAATTTTATAAATAATTCTATGTCATTGTAAATATTAAAATGATCCACAGGCTTGTTTCACAGGTGTAAAGAAAACTGTTACGTGTTGAGCTTCAAAAATGTAACCACAGTGCACCCTGCTGCAAGAAAGCAGAAATGTGTATAAACTCTATGCCTCTGTATTGTAGGTTTTTATGGTGGAAAACTGTGACATGTAGTTAACTGGCAAACTCTAAGAAAATAAGCTGATAAAGAATTTTACGATGTGTTATAAAGCCAGTTTACCTCAAGCTAGGAGACAGGATGTCTGGGCTAGGAGTTTCTTCCTGTTTTCCTAGGACAGAGATAATTACTACGTTTCACATGTAAAGTGTCGTTTATTGCTGTGGCTTCCTGGCAGGTGCAGATTACAAAGAAATGTTAAATCTTAAGTTCTGTGAGCTGAGGAAACTTGATCTGAAGTGTCAAGAATGATGTAATCTGAAATGACTCAGCAGTAATGTGTATTATCAATTTAAGACTTTTTCAGAGAGAAAGAGAGCATTTTGTATTTGTATCTGAACCTGAACACATTAGCTCACCAGCACTTGCTTTGCTCTGTAAGTAGGATCTTGGATATTAGTATTTCTCTTGGAGATAGGAATATAGCCAGATGAGCGGACAGGTGATTCGCTGTGGCGACCCCTAACCGGCAAAAGCCGAAATAAGTCGTCTAGCTGTTTTCTATATTCGTCAGACTGTCCTACAATGTTTGAAAATATTTCCTGTGATTTTTGAACTTTCATGTCATTGTGTTTAATTAATAAGTATTGTCTTATGTTTTTATTATTTATTAAATATTTTTAAACCTTTCAACTGTGGCTGTTTTGTGTAGAGATAATTTAAGCTCTTAGGATACCTGCATGTATTTGGTGATACTGTATAAGCCACTCCAATAGCCTTAGCCCTGGGTTACACTTACTATTTGGATAACAGTAACATTATGCAGTAGAATTGGTCACCCTTTGGGAAGGGTCTTATTAGTAGCTGAAAAGAGTAGTTGGTGGCAGTGGATTGCTACATTATAGCCTGGGTAGAAGGGGGCATAGCTAGTGAACCTGTACCAGCCTTCCCCAGGAGTGTCTGTGTGTTTGTTTATAAATCATATCTCAAAGTGTGTGTGTGTGTGTGTGTCTCAGCTACTTGGGCATGGACACGAAGCACTGGTTGGACAGAGAGAGTACTGGAGGTTTTGGCTTGATTACTCTGCTGAGATCTAAACACTATAGCTGTGCCAGTGAGGAGTCTTATTGGGGATCTGGAGAGAAAGGGAGAAACCAGTCCTAGACTTGACTGATCTCTGTGTGCTCTTAAGGGAAATTGTACTTTACTGTGTGTGTACTTGTTATCTTCCCAATGTGTACGCCCCTCACTGGTGCTAGTGGTGAGGATTGAAGCTCCTTGATTACTAGGCCAGTGCATGGGCGTCACAACAGCTATTGCTGCTTTCTTCCAGGATGTTGGTACTTCTCCTCTTAAATACTCCTTGCTTCTAAACTTCCAGAGGAATACCATCTATCTTGTAGATTGGTTATACATCACCATTTTTATCTGATCTCCACCTATCCTGTTAGTAATTGAGCCTCATCTACCTCTAACCTTGACATAGTTAATTCTTCCATAAACATTTCCATTTGTACTTTTTTTTATTTCCATATTCTGCTTTATACAGATTTTCATATAATTTCTGAAATAGTTCTAATACCTCTGCAGGATCCCATGATATGTTCCTTTGTTACAAGTTCCCTAAGCTTGACAACAGGCCTTTCAACGTTATTTTGCCTGAGTCATTGTGCTAAAAGTTTTTGTGCTCTAGAGTTATTATCAAAAACAGTTGCGTAACAGCAATCATTCTAAACCCATGCATATTATCGAGGTAATCCCTTATTTTCTGTTTAGCATTTTGCAGTTGCTCCTGCTCTTGTTCTGTGAAATTCCCCCTATTCTGCAATGCTTTAACATTTGTCAGTTCTGCTAAGTAATTCTTGTTACTTCTTGACCATATTTCCATTTCTTTTATTTCCACCATATTTTTAAACTCTATTTTAATTTTATCCCACTCCCTAGCTATATTTTCAGATGAAATTTCTGTCTTCTGTAATGGTGCTTGAATAATTTCAAGTACCCATTCCTTTAATTCCTCTCTTTTCAACAGATAGGTGGAAAGGCGCCAGTGCCTCATTTTTTATTTCATTACCCTGGGGTTTTATTTTAGTTGTTGTTGGTGCATTATCTGAAATAGTTATTGGGTGCGTATCAAGACCTTCAGTTAAATGCACATGTTCCTGTGAGATGTAAATTCTGTCTACCCTAGCGTAATTGTTGTATCTTGGGGAATATGTAAATTCACTCCACACACCTAGTACTGAATTTGCATTTTCCATGACAAATATGTTGATACATTTCATCAAAATTCAACCCTGTATTATAATTTCCTTTCTGAGCCCCCCAGACACATCTCCACTATTGCAAATCAAATTCCAGTCCCCTCCTATAAGTAATACTCCTTGCTGAAAGCTGATTTTTTTTTTCCTCCCAGAATTTTCTTAAGCTCAGTTATAGCAGTTTTAGGTAAACATGCTCTTCTATCACTGTTGGAGCTCCTCTTGCAGTTAATATAAGTAGTCCTCTCTTCTTTTTCCGTAGGTATTCTCCTGAATAAACATCCTGAAAACCTTTCTTTATCAAATTCACATGTTGAGTTCTTTCCAAGTGTCTCTCGTGTAGCATAGCTATTTTTACTCTATTTTGTAATATAGCTCACTACTCTTTCTTTTTTGTATTTATCTGTGAGACCATTGACATTTAAGGACATTTCCAGAAAATGCTTTCGGTAAAGTTATTATTCCCACCTTTTATGTATAGCAGCTTTTTTGTTAAATGTCTAGTTCCAGCTTTTGCGTTACATGCATATACTGTTTGGCAGGTTATACAGTTGTTTCTTGTCATCTCCATTTGAGCCTATGTCACATCTTACAAACCTTTTGATGTGATACCGTTTTCATTTTTCCTCACAAATAGGTCTAGGGTCTGACTGTCGGATTTGGCTCTGCCATATCTACCAGACTTTGTATCTAAAACTCAAGCTCATCCTCCTACCCATAATTTCCCATTCCATCCCAAAGTCCCCAGATCTCATTTGCCGCCATTGAGATAGGAAGAGTGATCCAAGCTCTAGAAGTAAACCAGTATTTTTAGGTGTTTCGGCTTTCTTTCTTTCTTGCCAGTAGCTGTTCGTTTCTGATTATTCATTTCTGTCTACTTCCCTTCCTCCTTCCAGTTGTTTTGCTGGCATTAGGGCATTTGCTTTCCCCTTGTTCTCTTCCCTTTCTCGTACCATTTTTTGGTACGTGGTCTGTGCAGTTGTTAGAATTCTGTCTTTTTCTTTAGATATATATATAAAGAGATTTTTTGTTAAAAATAAAATGTTGTGGTATTAGTGTGGGTTTAGTGTTACTGTGCAGTGTAACTTTTTTTGTGCTAGTTTTAACGTTGTTTTCAGGGGTTATTTATATTCCTTCTAGGCTATGTCTGAGAAACCTGACAAATTTGAGAAACCAGCTGGTTTCAAAAAGTGCATTTCTTGTGGGCATAAGATTCCAAATTCTGATGCCCACAAGAACTGCATCTGTTGTCTTGGAACTGCCCACCTTGACTCACCTTGCACTGTTTGTGTGACAATTAATCCCAGGGAGCTCACAGTTCAGAGAAACTCATTGATTTTGAAAGGGCTTCTACTACCCGATTCTGGGGCTCAAACCCCCTCCTAAAGTTTTACAGCCAACCTCAGAGTCTAGACAAAGGCCCATTCCGAGATCTCTGTGGGCTTCTTCGGAATCCACTGAGAAATTGAAGAAACTCTCAGATCAGACCCCTTCAGATCCGAAGATGTTTGGCTGTCCTTCGGATCCACAGGTCACTTTGACTCTGACTGGACCAACCCATGCTGTTAGCTCTCCGGTTCCATCTACCTTCTTGGATCCTAAACCCATGGACCTTACCAGGAGAAGTCGCACTCCTGAATTTGTGCTGAAGCCAGTCTCTCCAGTCCTCTCTTTGCAGTTATTTGAACTCTGAAGAAGCAGTCCTGGCCCCTGTCCACTGCCTCGTCCAGATCTTTAAGGAGTTTGACAGAGGCAGACATAGACGGGGTGATGCGGAGATTCCTTAGGGCTTAGATCCAGGTGGAGGTTTTGCCAGCTCCATCCCCTATCGGGTACATGATCACACCTACCCAACCGGTACTAAACTTGGCTGATCTAACTTACAATTTTGGAGTCTCAGGATCTAAAATCCCCGAGAGGTTCAGCATCTGATCCAAGGAAGCTTCCCTCCTCTACTCTATTATTTCTGACCAGTCCTGCTCTGATACCTTTAGATTAGAGTGGGTGTCTGACCTGAGAGGTCGGATCCAGGTCCGAAGGGTTTAGTTCAGCTCTTACCTTGTCAGATCCTTCCCTTCTCCTTGGTGCTTTGGCCCTGGACAGTTAGGGTCTGAATCTCTCCGGGGGACCTAGGTCTGGGTTGTTTCTGTCCTTCCTTCCTTCTGTTGCTTTGGCGCTGAGGAAGGGGGAGAGGTTTCTCCAGGTCCATCAGTCTTCCAGGTAGTAGAAAGGGTTTTCTCTTTGCATAGGGAACCATTCTCTCTCATCTCAGATCCTGTTACCTGACCCTCATCTGATCCGAGCTCCGAAACCATCATCTCTGCTCCTCAGGGAAGCCTCCACAGAGGTTCCCCAGAGAGATTCCCCTTTCCTCCAGCACCTCTTCCTGAGAACACCCTGTGAGGGAGGTTCCTTGGAAGAAAACATGCAAAAGGAGGCACATAGACTCCCCTATAGAGTCTCTCACAGAAGACACTGATTTTGATGACGGAGAAGGATCCTTTTGATCACCACCTGATGATTCCTTTGAGGACATCTTGGAAATTCTTAGAAGGGTGACTGGTCTTCCCAAACACCTTATGAAGATTCAGTGTTCCTGGAGGCTTTTGGGGCTGGCCTATTTACATCTTGGGTGACACCCCTAGTGGATAAACTCCGTGATCTAGTTTCCCTTCAGGTTTGGAAGGAACTGGACTCTGTCAAACCCTTCCCCAAGGGCCCAGATAAATTCTTAGCTCCTCCTTTGGACAAACCCCACTGAAGCAAGGGAGCCCCCGTTGATACCATAGTTGTGGCGGCAGCCGCTAAGAAGGAGCTAGCCGAGCAAAGCTCCTCTGTCCATCCACTGAACAGTGAATGCAGAGCAATAGACAGATTTGGAAAGCACATTTATGCCTCAGCCACATTCACACTGTGGTAGTTAAATTACCTGATGCATTTTACTCGCTTACAGAGAGATTTGATCAAGGAGTTTTCAATCTCTCTTGCTGAGACCATGTCGGCAGAGGATCTCAAGAAGGTTTCTCCACAACTTGCTATTCTTTCATCTATTGCCAATTCATCGATGAGGCTGATCTCCAATACATTGGAGGGTACCTCACAAGCAGCTGGTTCAGGCATAACCATTAGGAGACATGCCTGAATGAGACTATGTGACTTTGCAGAATCCTTCAAGACATCCTTTGTTAATGCCCCCTTTGATGGCTCCTCTTTGTTTTGGCCATCAGTGAAGGATGCAGTCACCAGAAGCAAGCAGGAGAGAAAGACCCCGTCTGCCATTGGAGTAAAGTTGTCTATCCCTCAATGTTTATTTTCTAAGAACCAGAGAGGTGGTAAGATGTGGTTCTGGAACTCTCAGGGACTTTTTCAGGACTCGTGCGGGGATACTGCTTCTACTGGCAGAGGAAGAGGTTTCAGTGGGAGACGCCACCCCAGAGACAGTCCGCAGAACCAGTTTCAAAGACTCTTCCTCTGATGGGCCCTATCAGTGCTCCTGAAGTGTTGCCTGGCTGTTCATCACTCCATGCAGTTGGGGGTTGACTTTCCTTGCGTCTAGACTCCTAGAGAAATATGACAACAAATGCCTGGGTGCTGAGAATCATGTCCAGAGGTTACAACATTCCCTTTTTCCTTCCACCTCAACATTTCACCCAGTCAGAGGGAATTTGCAGCTCAAGAAATTCAGAAGCTGCTACAAAGTCATTCTGGAAGTCCCACCTGAGCAGATAGGATTTAGAACTTACTCCTGCTTCTTTTTACATCCAGAAATGGTCTCAGGCCCCCTGTTTTCTTTGGCACTAAAAAGACGCAGGAGTAAGCCCTACCTGAACAGATAGGATTTGGAACTTACTCCTGCTGCTTTCTAGTGCCAAAGAAAACAGGAGGCCTGAGACCATTTCTGGATCTAAGCAACTTGAATCAGTATGTAAAGAAGTCAAAGTTCCAAATGATTACAGTTTGGTCCATTCTGCCTCTTCTGTGCAAGGATGATTGGATGTGCTCTACAGATCTCCAGGATGCATACTATCATATCAAAATACACAGGTGCTCCAGGGGACACCTGTGCTTTTGGCTGGGAGCCAATCACTACCAATTCAGAGCATTGACCTTTGGACTTGCCCACAGCCCCCAGGGTGTTCACCAAACGCATGGCAGTCGTAGCAGCTTACCTGAGGTTCAAAGGATTCCAGGTGTTTCCCTATCTCGACGATTGGCTTCTCACTGCCCCAAAAAGGTATCAGCTTCTACAAAGGGATTACTTGCTTTAGATCTCTAACTTCCTAGGCATTACAGTAAATCTTGCCAAACTGAAGCGGACTCCTGTGCAGTCCCTGGAATTTATAGGAACTCAGTTGGACACTACGACTCGTATGCCATTATTACCTCTCAATGGCATCACATCATTGAGAAATCAGGTATGGTACTTACAGTTTTGTCCGTCCCCTTCAGCAAAACTAGTATTACAAGCTCTTGGGTCAGTGTCAGCTGCTACTCTTCTAATTCCTCTAGCAAGATTCTTTATGCAAATCCTTCTGTGGGCACCGATGGTTCAGTGGTCTGTTCTTTACCAGCCTTTATCACTTCCCATAAAACACATGCTAATTTGCAAACTGCCTTTGCTGGTGGATCCAGTCAGATTACCTGTTTCTGGGCAGACCATTCTTTCACCCCTCCCAATTGCCACAGTGACCATGGATGCTTTCCAACTGGTCACTGGTGGACATTTCATGGGAAAGGTGGACCAAGGCACGTGGCTCCCCTTTGAGACCAAGCTTTGCTTGAGGAGCCATGCAAGGAGGTTAAAAGAGATGCTTGCTGTTATCAAGGCACTCAACTGTCTGAATCATCTCTGAACCCCAGGAACAAGTCAAATTGTTACAAGACAGGTATCACACTGATGTAGTAGATCAGTAAGCAGGGGGAACCAGGCCACCCCCCCCCTTGCAGACTGGCCACGTTATGGGATATAGCTTTAAAGCACATTCTTACTCTCCAGGTATCCTTCATTTTATCAGAGCAAAACTACTTGGTGGACGAGCTGAGCAAGGCAAAAGCAGATCCTCATAAATGGAAATTAGATCAGGGGGTCTTCCAAGATTTGAGCCATCAGATCCTCAAGTAGACCTTTTTGTCTCTTCACTGAATAATCTGCTGGCAAAATTCAGCTCCAGAATTCTATACAAGAAGGTCTGGAGGACAGATGCCCTTTTGCCTTTTTTTCCCCTTTAGTAGGAACTCTTCTGTATGCTTTTCTACTGATATCTAGGATACTTCTGAAGATTCAGAAGAAATCCCCAGAGATCATTGTGGTGACTCCCATCTAGCCCAGCAACCATTATTCTCCCTTCTTTTGGCATTGACCAAGGGCAGTTATCACAACCTTCGCAGACTGGATCTACTTACACAAGAATGGGGGTTGAAAATTTATATACGCACGTCTTCTGCTGGTTTCTTGTTGTTACTTGCATTAGTACACATACATACCACAGTCTAGTAATTATTTACTGTAACCACCTACTTTGTTACTGTATCATACTAAGTACAGTAAACACAGACTGCTCCAGTTAATACGTTCATAGGTTCATACTAGGCTATCTGCCCTGGGGCATTTATAAGCCTAGCCCGATTGTGTTTGGCTTACGCCACCCCTTGATTTGAGTATACTGTGCCCTTTTTAAAGTTTAGTTTACTGTGCCTCTGTCTAATAGTGACACGGAAGTAATCCCCACAACCTATGATCCCCCATCCACTCATCAAGATTCTTCTTGAAGAGAGTCTGTGAGGTGCTCTGCCTAACATGAATTGGAATTCTATTCTAGAGTGAAGGGAGCCTCTGGGTTATGAATCTGTCCCTCCAGCATGTTCTATTTATTTCTGTGCTGAGGTTCAAGTCCCTCAAGCGTGTGGCTCTAAGGGATTTAGATTTACTGAGGTGGAGCATGTCCATTAATTCTGGGTTGGACAAAGCTTTATATGTCAGGCATAGATCACCTCAAAGTAGGCGGTATGCAACTGAGTAGAGCTGGAGTTTTTTTAACCGAGCAGCATATGGCATCTGTTTGAGTCCCTTGATCCTCCTGGTGAGGTACTTTTGGGGTCTTTCTATTTGCTGCAGGTGTCAGGTAAGGTACATCCCAAAGGGGGCATTGTATTCTATGATGGGCCTGATGAGGGATGAATAAAGGGGCACGATTACCTCTCTTGATCTAGATGTGAATCCTTTCATGATGAGGTGGGCTATGTAGAAGGTCTTTCTAACCACTTTGGCAATGTGGTTGTCAAAGGAGAGATTGCTATCAACTTGGGTCCCCAGATCCCTAATTACTTTCTCTGTACTTAATGGGTTACCACCTATGTGGTAATTTGTGGGCACATTGTTTTTGCCAAAGGGTATGACTATACACTTTTTGGCATTTAGCTTTAGACCATGGCTCTGGCACCAGTTATCCGTCTCTGTGAGACCTTTTTGAAGGATGTTTGTGTCCGCTGGAGAGTCGATTATGGCGCCCAGTTTGCAGTCATCTGCGAACTTGGTGAGCCATAGTCCTCCCACGTTGGCCTGTACCTCAGAAATATAAATACCGAACAAGAGAGGTCCCAGGACAGAACCTTGTGGGACGCCACTTGTGACCGGTTTCGAGTCTGACATGGCTCCAGCAACTCTGACTCTCTACTATTATGTTCTTTTGGGTCTACAAGCATGCAATGCAGATACTGTCAGCTCTGTATGGCAAATTCCCAAAGATTATTTTTATACACTCATTTATACAAAAGTCTGGTGTGTTTTTTTTCCAAGTCTGATGTATAACAGCTCTCTCTGTATAACAGTTTCTTTGTTTGTTTGTCCTTGGTTCTTTGAAGTTTCAGTAATTCTTGGAAACTCAGTGTTTCTGCCTTATCTGAAGACTTTGTTCCTGCATTATTTTACTGATGTTCCAGTTCTTGATTTTACATATTTTTATCTTGTTGACGTCTTCTGACCACTGTCTGCATGGCTATTCATACAAATTCTGTTTCTCAGTACTCCTTTTGCATGGTACCAAAATCTAACTAAGCTTTTTGCCAGCACACTTGTACTATTTTCTAATTTTCACCATTTCATACTATTTCTAAATTCGCCCTTTTATATTTAATTTTGCTCTATATTATTCTTGCAACTTTTTTTTCAAGCTAATAATCATGGTAGAACAGTTTAAATGGAACAGTAAATGAAAACAGAATAGTCTTACTCTTACAGGAGTGTTTGATACTTTCCATCCCAAAGAATTTCCACTAACTGTTTGTTTGGATAATAGGTGCCTAAAAGGTATTAAGAACCTGTTTACTGAGGGAATACAACAGGTACTAATGGAGGCAAGAAAGGCTGCTTCCAGAAAATCGTATATTAGCAAGTAGGAAAGGTTTTCTAGGTGCTGACAACAACATAACCAGCAGCCATTAAGGGGTAGTATTTCTCTGTTTTTCTAATATTTTGTTAGCTATGGCCTGTCATATTCTAATATTTTGTTAGCTATGGCCTGTCATATTCTATCAGGGTTCATCAGTTATTTCAGCAGGTCTGCCCGTGGGTCCTCCTCTTTCAAGGCATTATCGTGTCAAAAATTTTTAAAAGGGTTATTGCATGAGAGACCTTCAAGGAAATCAGTGGCTTCCCTTTTTTGGGATCTTAATTTTGTGTTCGAGAATCTAACACTTGCTTTGTTTGCACCAGCTCATCTGGCTGACTTGAGATTCTTAACACGGAATTCGGTTCTAGAGGTTGCTGTGACCTCTTAAAGATGAGTGTCCGAGTTGCAAGCTCTTATGCTGGTTCAATCTTGTATAATTTTCCACAGACGCATGTTTTGTTTTGTTTGGAACTAATTGTCCTTTTGTGCCAAAAGTGGTACTCAAATCTGTATTTTTTTTTTTTTACAAGAAACATCTTTATCAAATTATCACTTATGATATAGGCACTCATAGATTTATATAGATGAAAGCAAACAATATTGATGTACTTTTAGTTGCAAATCTTATACTTCACTTGTCCAGTAGTCAGTCAAGCATTATGTAGCTCATTCATATCTTGCCTTCTTTTAAACCTCATTCCTCCTCCAAAACATTGTATTGTTCCCACAATTCCCATTTTTATGTCATTTGCTCCTACTCTTTTCTAAATGTATCATTTCCAGTTGTTTTCACTGTTACTCTACTCACTACTTGTAGTAAATTTGTTTTATACTTTAACTTCCATTTTTTAGTTGCTTCTTTTTTGGCAGCCACCATAATTTTACCCAGAAAGGCCTTACTATGTCTAGGCAATTCCGATTCTGTATTGTAGCTCAAAAAATCACTTCCTTAGCTATACCAATTTGCTCACCCAGTATTTTTGATACTCTACAGGGAATATTTACTGTCAACTCATTAAACCTTGAAAAATATATTCCCATTTACCTCTTTTTTTTTCCCCATCACACCTCCAATATTTGCTATCCAGCTGAAGAAATATTCTTTTGAGTCTACTTTGAGTTTAAAAATACCCATGTAAACACTTCCAAGTTTATATCTTCTAGCCTTGGTTTCATATTTTTGAGTCATACATATACCCCCCATCGTTTTTTTTTTGTTTGTTTTTTTATGTGAATTGAGTATCCAGTCTCTCTTGCCAATCCTTTTTAACCTCCTCTGATTGATTGTAGTTGTTATGCAATATTTTGTATGCTCTACAGATTATCCATTTCTTCACAGCAGCTTCTGTTCTGGATTCTACCAAAAACTCTACCAGTGCTCTCTTTCAATTAGGATCCATGTATTCCTTTCTGTTTGCCTATAGTCTGACATCAATTCTCGATAAGGAAAGCAATCTCTATCCTGCAGCCCAAATACATTTTTTGACCCTTTCCAGTTCTATTACCTTTCCCTTTCTAATTATTGGCTCCCAATATCTTGTTCACTTTGCCAGATTTCACCACTAAATTCCATTCTCTTCTTTCCTATTGCCTGTATCCCTAATTTGCAGTCATTCCTATCCGCAGAATCTCTTTTCTCTCTTCCCATGTTGGCTTCATTCTTAGAATACTTTCTGCTGCTTTAAGAATTTAGTATTCTGTGGGGTTATTGTTCTCCTTAAGGATATGCATCCAAAATCCCAGTCTCTTCTTGTTTCTTGAGCTTCCCAGTTTCATCATCCCTTCCCACTTTTGCGTTATAGCTTTCTGATTTTGCTGTGCTTAGGCTCTTTAATCGTGTAGCTCTGAAATACCCCTTCAAATTTATTAAAATTTGCTGTAAGCCAAACTATCCATCTCCCTATGTTCTTTCCTGAACCCAAAAATGAGGGAGAAAGGCTACTTTATTTGGCATCTGTTTACCGTGAAAATCAGACTGGACATGAAATCTCATTTTCAGTGGAGGGCAGAGGAGAAAAGCTCCAACATACATAGTTCAATTAATAAACTACATAATATTATAACATGAAGTGCAGTAACAAATAGTAGAATTGACATACAGGATAAAGGCAGATCAGAAAATCATAGTGAATGTTATCAACAATCATAAGATATTGAACATCTAGTAAAATACAGTCAATAGTGATAACCAATGGTGAAGATGTTAAGCACTTTAAATATGGGCAAAAGACTAAGCGAAAGGAAAGCGATTTTGGGGGGTCCTAAACAAAAGACCAGCACTGGTAGAGTTTTTAGTAGAATCTAGAAGAGGAGTTGCTGTTAAAAAGGAATAATTATTACAGCATATAAAATATTGCATGATAACTATGAGACTCATATAGTCAGAACATATTCATCCAAAACCAAAATGTAAGCTAGACAACAAGAAGATTAGAAATAATATGTTAAAATAATATATACAGTACAGTCTTTTTTGTTTCAAAAATTCATGAAGTATAAATAACTTCAGTTTCAATGAATATCATTAGAAAAAAAAGGTGACTATGTTTACTGGGGACCTTTTTTACAATGAAATTTAAGTGCAATATAATAATAGCAATGCTATAATACTAAAATATGAAAGATATATATATATATATCAAAAAGCCAATCAAAATAAAAAAAACAAATAATAAAAGACTTATAGAAACATTTAATATAAATTATAATTATATATATATTTGAGAAATAATCATATACATTATAAGCTAAAAAAAGAAAAACTCTAAATGTTCAAATAAAATAATCAAAAAAAGTTAGAATAGTATCAACTACTAAAGTGATATTTATAAAGTCTATAAACATATAAGAAAAATAAAGAAAAATAAATAATATATATAAATTTTTTTAAATTTTTTTTTTTTTTTTGAACTATGAGACTCAATTAGAGGAGGTTAGAAAAGATTGGGAAGAAAGACTGCATAAGCAATAAACAAAGAAACATTGGAAGAATGTATGTATGTCCCCCAAATATGCGACAAAATCTAGAAGATTTTGGATATTTGCGTGGAAATGTTTACATAGATAGTTTTATACCCCAAGTAGACTCCAGAGAATTTTTCCTCTGGTAGACAGCAAATGTTGGAGGTGTGATGGAGGAAGAAAGAGGTACTTGGGAGCATTTTCTGGGAGTGCAGTGGGTTGGACTACTTTAAGGATTCCCTGCAGGATGTATTGTCAGAGATAATGGGTGGGTGGATTGGTGTGACGAGGGAGATGATTTTTCTGAGCTAGGATACAGAATCTGAATTGCCTACACATGGTAAGGCCTTGCTGTGTCTAATTTTGGTGGCTGCCAAAAAAGCAATTACTAGAAAATGGAAATCAGTATCTAAACCAACTATATTGGAAGTAATGAATATAGTAACAGAGATGAAATATCTGGTATTGACCTTCAGAAAAGGTTATGAGCAAACTACATAGGGTAAAAAAAAGGAAAAAAATGGGAATTGTGGGAACAGTACATACAGGGGAGGAATGAGATTTAAAAGAAGGTAAGACTTAAATGAGCTATGTAATGTTTGACTGAAAATGACTGGTTAGATTAGAAGTGATGTTTAATGTTTGGAACTGGGAGTGTGTACAGCATTTTACATCACAAACCATATTGCTTTAGTGAAGTGAATACTTTATGTAATACTGTTTAGGTTTTTTTTATAAATATATATATATATAGAGAGAGAGAGAGCAATATATATGAAGTGTAACGTTTAATGTTAATTTAATACAGTTTAATTACTTTTGTATAACTAAATTTGCTTATGTCACAAGTGATAATTCAATAACGGTGTTTAAAAAAGAGAAAGGAATGCGATTTTGATTTGCAGGAGATTAGGAAATGGAGTTAAAGTAAGGAGCTATTGGAGTTAAAGTGGGGAGCTATCAGAGAAGTAACTGGTTCTTTGGTTAATAAGGGGGGAAAGGAAAGGGAAAAAAGAGCATGGTAAAGGGAAGGAAGAGACGGGAGAGAAAGGAAGAGAAGGAGGGAGTAACGGATAGTGTCAGACTGGTGTGAGACATGTACAGAGCCAGGAGTAAGAGAAGGGAGAGAGAGGAGAGAAAGGAAGTGGAGGAAGGAGTAACACGTAGTGTCGGCCTGGTGTGAGACATGCACAGAGCCAGGAGTAAGAGAAGGAAGAGAAGGGAGGAAAAGGAAGAAGTAACACGTAGTGTTGGTCCGGTGTGAGAGGTGTACAGAGCCAGGAGTAAGAGAAGGAAGAGAAGGGAGGAAAAGGAAGAGAAGGAAGGAGTAACACGTAGTGTCTGCCTGGTGTGAGAGGTGTACAGAGCCACAAGTAAGAGAAGGAAGAGAAGGGAGGAAAAGGAAGAGAAGGAGGGAGTAACGGATAGTGTCAGCCTGGTGTGAGACATGTACAGAGCCAGGAGTAAGAGAAGGAAGAGAGAGGAGAGAAAGGAAGAGGAGGAAGGAGTAACGGATAGTGTCAGCCTGGTGTGTGAGACATGTACAGAGCCAGCAGTGAGAGAAGGAAGAGAGGGGAGAGAAAGGAAGAGGAGGAAGGAGTAACACGTAGTGTCTGCCTGGTGTGAGAGGTGTACAGAGCCAGGAGGAAGAGAAGGGAGGAAAAGGAAGAGAAGGAAGGAGTAACATGTAGTGTCTGTCTGGTGTGAGAGGTGTACAGAGCCAGGAGTAAGAGAAGGAAGAGAAGGGAGGGAAAGGAAGAGAATGAGGGAGTAACCGGTAGTGTCAGCCTGGTGTAAGACATGTACAGAGCCAGGGGTAAGAGAAGGAAGAGAGGGGGAGAAGAAGGAAGAAAAGGAAGGAGTAACTGGTAGTGTCAGCCTGGTGTAAGGCATGTACAGACCCAGGAGTAAGAGAAGGATGAGAGGGGAGAGAAAGGAAGAGAGGGAAGGAGTGTAACGGGTAGTGTCAGCCTGGTGTAAAGATATACAGAGCCAGGAGTAACAGAAGGAAGAGAGGGGAGAGAAAGGAAGAGAAGGAAGGAGTAACGGGTGATAGTATCAGCCTGGAGTAAGACATGTACAGAGCCAGGAGTAAGAGAAGGAAGAGAGGGGAGAGGAAGGAAGAGAAGGAAGGAGTAAAGGATAGTGTCAGCCTGGTGTGAGACGTGTACAGAGCCAGGAGTAAGAGAAGAAAGAGAGGGGAGAGAAAGGAAGAGAAGGAAGGAGTAACACGTAGTGTCAGCCTGGTGTGAGACATGTACAGAGCCCAGGAGTGAAGGAGAAATCTGTCTAGAGATAGTTCGAATATGGGACTACATGACATTGTTCTAATATCTGTAAAAATATTGTTCTGGACCTTGGCTACTGAGTAGGGATTATAGGCAGTTACCAATAGATTTTTTGCGGTTTACGGATTTCAATGAGGTGGTTTTCATATGAGTGAAGAGGGCAATTAGGGAGGTAATGGTTAAGAATGGTGCTGGCTGCTGGGCAGGATGAGGATTTATATACCGTTTTATGAGCAAGGAGGAGTTGAGTGAACTTGAGGTAGTGAGGTAACTCAAGCCAGTTTAAATATCTGGGGGCAGAACAGTGGTACGTATTGTATGACTGGCTGCAAATCTAGCTACTTTGTTATAGCAAAGCTCAAGTTTTGATCTTGGGGAGATCTGAATGTTGATGAAAATGGATGAGGCATATAATAGTGAAGGAAGGAGGATGTATTGGCTAGGGTAATTCTTGAGGAGCTGGCAAGGAATATTTTTAATCTATAAAGATTGCCCTTTTGAACATGAAGATCACATTTCAGTTGATCATCTATTGAAACCAAGTAAATGTATGTGAGGTACAACTTCAGTTTCAGTGTTGAGAAGAGGATATTTTGAAGGTGTTTGTGGAGAAATAGGAGCAGTTTTTTTTTATTTGGGTTTAGGAGAAAGCTGTCACTGAGCCCGGTTTTCAGTAAAGTTGAAAGACTGCTGAGTGATGGATTGCAGCTGGAAAGAACTATTAACTAGAGGAGTCATCTGCATATAGTATGTGTAGCTTGTTAGGAGGATGTATGAAGATCATTTTTAAATATGTTAAAAAAAAGAGAGGGCCAGGTACACGGAGCATGTGTGGCACGTGTATTAACTGGGAGAAAAGATGAGTACAGCATCATTTAACTGATTGTAGCTGGTTAGATAGGTAGCTAAAGAGAGCGATTGTTGTACTGGAAAAGCCTAAAGCAGACTTTTTTGAGAGTAGTTTGGTATTTGAGACCTGTAGATTTAGCAATATCTAAAAAGGGGGAAGAATCTAAATTATCATCTCCAGCTTTAATGACGTGGTCCAAAAAGACAACAAGAGCAGTAGTTGTGGTATGATCTGGGCAAAAACCATGTTGGGTAGAGGTTAATAGATTTTCTTGGATTAAGTATTGTAAATGTTTATGAATACATTTTTCTAAGATCTTGGAAAGGGGACAAGTGCAATTGGCCTGAAGTTTATTTCAGCGGAGTTTCCCCCTATTATGAAGAGGGATGATGTAATTTTTTTTTTCAGAGAAAGGGGACATATGACTCATGAATGGATCGATTGATCAAGACATGGATTGGGTAGGCAGTAGAGGGGGCAGCAGTCTTTAGATATTTGCATGAGAGATTGTCTACATAGAGTGAGCAGGGCTTAAGATTGTGTAATTTTTTTTATATAGGAAGTAGAAACAGATTTTAAGTTGAAAATGGCATTGTTAGAGCTTTGAAGTTTGATAGAGGTGGCAGGATTCTATTGGGAGTTTTGGGTGAGGGTGGCTATTGAGTCTATAAAGTGGGAATTAAATTTAAAAGCAGTTTCCAAGGGTGAGATGTCTGGACAAGGGTTATGGGTACTAGGAGTTCAAGGGTGTAATATTTTCTTGATAGTGGACCAGAATTATGGGGGGTGGTGGTTTTGGTTATCATGTGAGTTGAAGTAATTCTTATCGGCAGTAACTTGTTTTCTTGTCATGTTTCAAAGTTGTTTGTAGGTCTGTAAGTGAGCTTGAGAATTTGTATTTTTACCAGTTTCTCAAAGCTTTGTCTCTTGTACATTAATTGTCTACTAGAAGGAGATAGCCATGGTGATTGGGTGAATTTAACTCTCTTCTTGTAGGAGTGAGCCTATTGAGAATTTATTTGCATTTGTTTACCGGGATAGTCCACTGGGCCATAATGAGCCCATTTTTAGTGGAGGCCCGCATAGTAAAAATCCACAATTAACAAGAAACAATACATATAGCGAATACATAACAAAAAATACGTAAATTGGCTACAAATGCAGTGAATACAGTAAAAAAGTAAATACAGCAAAGGTAACCTATTTAACAAGTGATTGTATTGCAGGAATAATAAATTATAAGATTTAGCAAAGGTAAAGGGAAAGACACTGAATAGAAGGTTACTGAATAGAAATTACTGAAGGTAGACATAGCAAGGGTTACACCTGGCGTTGAATATATAGTACATTTTAAACATCATTGTCACCATTACATATTAACGTCACCATACCATGTTACTTGACAGTAGAAAGTAGTGAAACTAGGCTTGGAATTAAATCTAGTACGTTTTAAACATGAATGTCAGCATTAAGTATAGAGGC
Organism: Protopterus annectens; assembly: GCF_019279795.1. Taxonomy (NCBI): domain Eukaryota; kingdom Metazoa; phylum Chordata; order Ceratodontiformes; family Protopteridae; genus Protopterus; species Protopterus annectens. Next base: position 424,338,671 of record NC_056740.1, read on the forward strand.
ACTTGGGTTTTAAAGGAAGGAGATGAGGTGCATGTGCATATCCAAGTGGAATGTAAGATTCAAATGGATGTTTTGAAAGTGTCAGGATTTTGAGTACTAATCATCAAAGGTAGAGCATTCCAAGTTTTGGTACTCAATATGAATATAGAAGCTTGCTGGCTGGTAGGTTTGGTTGTGTATCAGCAAGAGATGCTGATTCTTGGATCTGAAAGACCTATTTGACTGGTAGAAACTGAATTCTGGTTAAGAGCTGGACAGTCTGATGGTTTAAAGATTATTTTGTGTGCGGTTATTATAGGTAGGAGAGGTAGTGTGGTTCATGCCAGTTGAGGGAGTAAAGAGCAAGTACAGTCATGGGTAAAGTACTTGGAGTTAGTAGTGAATTTTGCAATTTCGTTATAGCAGAACTCAAATTTAATTTTTTAGGGATGATTGGAGATTAGTATGTATTGGTGCACAATATAGTAGGGATGGTAGTAGGTAAGTGAAAGTTAGAACTTGTTTTGTGGAGGGACTAAGAGTTTTTTATGTCTATAAAGAAAGCCTAGTTTTTGGAAGTTTTGCTGATACTATGATGTACATGCAAGTCAAATTTCAGGTGTTCGTCTGTGATCATTCCTAATAGTTTTGTAAGGGTGACCACCTTGGTAATCCTAGCAAAAACAAGCTCATGCTCTAGTTAAGGGATAGGTGATAATTATACATCCAGGACTCTGAGGTAAAGGCCAGCTGAGTTATTTGCTGTAGCTCAGCTGTGGAATTGGAGGTGCATATAATGGTCGAGTCATCTGTGTACTGAAAACGTGTTCTTTGATCTAGTGATGAATGAAGACTATTAATAAAGATGCTGAATAAGAGTGGTGCTGATATTGAACTTCGGGGAACTCTGGTAGGGATGTTTAGAAAATGAGGAAAAGGAATTTTGCCATTTAACAGCCTGTTATCTGTCAGCCAAATAGCTTGAGAACCAGTTGAGAGGAGAAGGAAAGGCCGGCTTTGGAGAATTGGGTTGGAAGTAGAGTGTGAGAGACGGTATCAAAAGCTTTTGAGAGATCTAGGAATAGGGAGGAGACAATTTTACCAGAATCGCAGGCTATGTTGATGGTGGACATAAAGGTTAGAAGGGCAGTTTTGGTGCTATGTCCTGGCCTAAATCTGTGCCTGAGTAGGAGGTAGGATTTACTTGTTCATAGGTGTTGTACTAGGCTAATGGCCCTGGAGCCTTTACAAGGCTAGCCCATAGGATTACCCTGGCATTGTGCCACATGACCTTAGTTTTCAGTGCCTCTGTCAAGTAGAGCCACTGGAGTGATCCCGGGGTGAAGTTTCTATTTCCCACCCACTCATCAAGATTTTTCTTGAAGAGGGCTAGTGAGGTGCTCTGCTTGACACGTATGGGAAGTCTACTCTATAGCATGGGCAGTCTCTGGGTTATGAACCTGTCCCCTACAGCATGTTCTGTTGATTGTGGTAATAAGGTTGAGGTCTCTGGAGCATGTGGTGTGGAGGGATTGGGATTTTATTAGATGTAGCATTTCTAATGGAGCTGGGCCAGACATGGCTTTGTAAGTCAAGCAGAGATTGCCTCTTAAGTAGGCAATATGAGTCAGAGAATAGTTGGGAGTGTTTTGAGTCGGTCCATATAGCACAAGTGTTTAAGACCTAGGATCCTCTTTGTGAGATACTTTTGCGGCCTCTCCAGTTGTTGCAGGTGTCTAGTGAGGTACATGCCAAATGGGGCATTGTACTCTGATTGGCCTAATAAGGGAAGAGTCGGGGGAGACAATGACCTCTTTCTTCCTGGATGCAAAACCCTTCGTAATGAGATGTGCCACCTGGAAGGACTTTGACGACAGTGTCAATGTGCTGGTCAAAAGGTAGGTGAAGAAATAAATTTAGAATTTGAATGAGTATACATTTTTTCATGATCTTAGAGGTGGGAGAGAGAATGGCAATAGGTCTGAAGTTTGATATCAGTATTATAGCCACCTTTATGCAGAGGGAGAATATATGCTTTTTTTCAGGTTTTAGAGAAAGAAGATTCTTGGCTGGATCTATTTAGAAGAATGGCAATAGGGTAGCTAATAGCTTCTGCTGCTAGTTTTAGGAGTTGTGTAGGTAGATTGTCAGCATTAGAGCTAGGTTTGAGTTTTGAGTTTGAATGTCAAAAAAAATATTGTAATAAATTTTAGAACTGCATTATCCAGTGGTAGGCAATAGAGGACGGACCACGGAATTGAAATTTGAGAGGTTATGGCAGTCTTTATAAAGGTGCTGTTTGATATGGTGATTTGCCAGTCTCTGAGTATAGGTGGAATGGTGATCCTGAATGAGGGTCTGGGAGTGTTTTTGGAGAGTCATAAAGGTTTGTATTTGAGACTAGGATCCAGTCCAGACTAGTCCCAGTGTTAGCTTTGTTGAAATGAGTATGGGAAGTTGAGTTGTTTGAAACCATATAAATTGATACTAGTGGAAGGGTTGGCTGATGTGAAGGTTTGCCAGTAAATATTGACATCCCCACGAATTATTTCATGAGAAATTGAACTAGATACCCAATGCAGGATGTCTTCCAGAATAGGGATGTTTTTTCTTGGGGGAAGATGTAGGGCAATTATACAGTGTTTTATGCTCATTTAGTTTACAGTGAGAGACTAGGATCTCAGCAGAGATGAAGTTAGGTACAGAAATTGAAGGAGAGACAGAGATATGTTTAGAAAACAAGATTGCTACACCACCTTTTTTATTTAATCTGTCGGAGAGGATGGTAGTATAGCTGGGGGGAGAATTTCAGAGACTTTTATATGTGGTTTGAGCCAGGTTTCTGCAGGAATAATGTCTGGAGAGTAATGAGTGATCCAGGAATGAAATTCAGAGATTTTGTTTATTCTGCCTTAAATTTTCATGTATATGATTTTCATATTTTTAGTTGATGTTTAGTAGATGCTACAGTAAAAGGAGCTGGTGAAGAGGCAGTTGAAACATGGCTTTTGGTGGACATCACACAATATTATCTTTTTACAATGTGCATATATTGGTGAGGGTTTAGGTATTTTAATATTGAATTTAAATTTTACATTGTATGGGTGGGGAGAAGGGTTAAGAGTTTTACATCTGAAAATGAGGTGTGTGTGTGTGTGTGGGGGGTAAGCCAAATAAGCTAGAGGAATTGGTGATAGTGAATGACTGGCAAGACGTAGGCAGTGTGAGTAAGGGTGGGGGGACTGAGAAATCTGTGCAAAAGGTATCAAATGGCTTATGATGGTAAGAGCAGATGTGTGGATAGAAAGATGAACATATTTGGTGAGTATTAGAAACGAGAGTCTTGAAGACAGTGCTGGAGAAGAGATTGTATATGTATAGATAATTATAGAAGGAAATAAAAATTAAATAAAAAGAATTACAAATAATTATGACAACTGTTATAATCTTAACACAACAAAATTATTCAGAACTTCCAATCAGTTGTTCAATTCTTGTGAAGCTAAGAAGTATCAACCTGTGTCAAATATAATTTCCAAATGCTTGGCTCAAGCTGTTACCTTTAGTTATTCTTATCCGAACAAAACTGTTCTAGGCAGGGTCAAGGCACACACTGTACCAGGTCCTTGGTTGCTAGGAAAGGACGACTTGAATTGGTCTAGAAGCAGCAACTTGGTCCTCTATGCATTCTTCTACAAAGCACTTCAAGCTAGATTCCTTCTCCAGGTCTAAGCCAAGTTTTGCTAGGCCCGTCCTCCACAGGCTCTTGGACCCTCTTCTCCTTTCACCTCCCATTTGTTATAAGCTGTGGTAATCTACCCGTATTGCTTAAGCTACTGCAGCAGTGATCATATAATGAACATAGTACAGTTGTGTAAGTAAACTTACCATGGCAGTAGATGTTCAAATGATCATTGCAGTAACCACTCCCTCCATCCCTCTCAGTCCCCCTTGTGTGGACATCTGATTTTTATGCCTTAAAATGTCTTTCCAGGGCTGCGCCTTCTCTCTCTTGGCATGAAAGGTCTGAAGGGCTTGGCACCCTGACTTGTCATTTAATCAGCTGATTAAATTCCAAGCTGAGTTTGGATGCAGGGAATGTGCCCTGAAGATCAGAAACTGTCAGGCTATTGTAGCCTATGCAAGATACAACCCATATATCCTGGGCTTACAGTATCATTGATCATTCAAACATCTACTGTTATGGTAAACTTACTTGCACAACTTTATTTTCATTATCCATTCAGCCTCATAAATATCAACTGACCCTACATGCCAGGCTTTGAAACGTAAACTAATTCTTGAAATACTTCATCACATTCTTAAGCTCAAAGGTTGAATTTCAAACCCATGTATAGTGCATGGCACTTAATTCAGTTGCCACCAAGCATATGCGCTACCATAAAACACGATTTTACAATGTGACCTAAACCGGGACAAAAGAAAACTGACTCCACAAGTCACCCTTTTAAAAGGTGTCACTTATCCACCTACCCAGTATATAAATAAGCAATAAAAATCCAACACACAATACTTGAAAAAAAAAAAAAAAGAAAAATCACAAACACTCATGTGATATGTTGCTCAATGACAGTTTTACTCATAAAAAGAAAACAACCCCCCCCCCGTAGCAACCCATTAATGTAAAAAATGATGCAGCCAAAGATGTATTTGCTATGTTCATTGTACCTGGCCATACATCACATATGCATTTGTCAATGGCATAACAGGTAGCACACTCACCCTTTGCTACAGAAGGCTGTGAGTTCTATTCCCACACCAGATAGATTGACTGCTGACACTGCAGTAGATCGTAAGGGAAGTACCACAGTCCTGAGTGTGATCTCCTTTGGATGAGACATTAAACCAACACGCTACCTGCTTGAGTTGGTGGTAGCTCATGTAGATGTAAAAGATCTTATTGCAGCTGTCAGAGTAGGAGCCCTTTATTTATGCAAAACCACATCTACATAAAAGATTTACACGTTTACATATTTACAGAATTTTTCATATATAAAACATATCTGTTCTTGTACACTAATAAATAAAACATGTCTGTTTTATACTTTCCATTATTATGAATTTCCATCTTTATTTTCTATTCTAGATCCACACTCTTCTCATATTGTTAAAATAACCATTTCCTTTTTTTTTTCCATAATCAATCTTTATTATTTTTCTGAATAAACTAACAATATTACATAAACAAACCCAAAAAAATAAAACAAAGCCCAAATGCTACTACAAAATATATACACTATATACATGAATGCTTCCATCAATTAAACAAGATCAATCTAAACAGATAATTGATGCTAAACACAGATATACACTTACATGTCCAGGGGTTAAAGTGGATTAGAATCTTAAGCCAACAGAATATTAAAAATTTTTTCCCATATTTTCGGATTATTTATGTTTTCCTATGATCCTTAATTAATAATTTGTGAGCTAAAATATGTTTCATCGCTAATCCTTTAAAGTTATCCCATGAAGTTTGGGATGGGTTCAACCAATTTGTAGCTATATAAAGTTTCATTAGCAAGAAAATATTTATCAGTATAATTATTTGGGATTTATCCAAATTATTAGGAGCAATATGTAGAATTATAAATACCCAGGAAAGTGTAGAATGTTGATAACCCATCTTTTGTAACTGAAATTTTAGAATTCCAAAGTTTGTATATGCATTTACAGCTCCAGAACATGTGTAAAAGGTCAGCTACTTGATCCTTACAGTATGGACATTTAGGCGAATTTTTAGAATTGAATTTATGCAAGCTAAGACGAGTATAGTAAGCATTATTAAGAATCATTAATTGGGTAAATAATAACTTCTGAAGAGATATTGATTTTATAGTTAAATTAATTGCTTTTAATATTTTATTATCTTCTATCAATGGTATTTTTTCCCTCCAATATTTTGATAACTTAAATCTTTTACCAATTTATATGTAGAACTTATATATTTGGAATCTTGTATAAGGGTTTGCCATAAATTAGAACATATGGTTAAATTTTCTTCCTTAATTCTAATCTCACTGAAAAAACTTATAGATAGATCCTTTATTTGTCTAAGTATAATTAAATAAGATTTAGGAAGGTTCATCTCTTTCAAGATATCATGTATTGAAAAACCAAGATAAGGGTACATATCAATTAAAGTTAAATTGACAATAAGTGGAAATTTATTAAGATTTATCAGTTGATTATTGATTTTCAAATTTGGGTTCTTGTGGAAGGGTTGAAAAGTCATCATATGTTGCAAAAGATTTAATGAATGAAAAAAAATTTGTATGAATGATATGTATAATCTAATATGCTCCATTAAAGGATATAATTTCAAATTGTCTTTTTTTAAAAAGGGTAATGCCTTAGGGTTAATGTTCAAACTTACAGCATGTTTATAATTCAGAACCAACCAATTTGGTACCCATTTACCACTAGCTGTGTCAAAGTTAGCAATTCTCAAAATCCTATTAGCATTTATTATTAAGTAATAAACTTCAAAATTAGGTAAATCAAGCCCACCTTTATTCTTCGGAGTCATAATTTTATCGTAAGAAAAATAACCATTTCCAATGAAAAATGTTTTATTCTCTCATTCCAAATACTCATACAACATAAAACCACTATCATTTTATCATATTCTGTCTATTCTTATAATGTCTTTATTCAGTCAAATCAGTCTCTTATCAGTCTTTTATATCTTCAAAACATTTTCTTTACATAATTTATCTCATAATTTCACCACAGTTTTGCTTTTCAAAACAATTCTGTAGTTTCTTCTTCCCCACAAAACAAACATTCTTTTATTTTCTTTTTATATGGTATATTCCATTTCACTGGTAATTATTTACCAGTCTTCATAAAAAAATCTTGACATACTACTCTGTCACACCATTTCTTTCTTTCTTTTATAGCTTTAGCTTTTTCTTCTGGCAAGTTTTCCCATGGATTCACATAATGTGTCATGTTGTATACCCTACTATTTTTGTATCATGTTTTATGCCCTGCTGTTTTTTTTCTATCTGTCTTCCATAATCTTGTTTTTCTTAACAGTTTTCCATTTCTTCTTTAATACATTCTTTTCTTTTTCTTAATTTCCTAAACTTTCTCATATTTACATTTAAGCATCTTTACTACTACTCCTCTCTTTTACCCTGTTTCAGCTATTTCAATACTTTATTGTATGAATTTAAATAAACCACAAGTACCACTGGATTTATTAATCCTAGTCCTTGATCTTTGTTCATATACAGATCCCTCTTTTTACTGGATTTAATCTACAATCCAATTTGAATGAAACAATTAATTGCAATAACTCCTATTCTAGGAATCATAAACATACGAGATAGATAAATATCAAATTTATCAAAGTAAATCTTTTTAAGTGATAACTTGTATGTTTTCTGTAAATAACACATTTCTTTAATTCTTCTTAGATTTTCCCGTTAAATTCTGCTTGCCTGTTTATTACCAAATTTTATTCCCAACACTTAAGTCTTTTTTCATTGTGAAGTGTATACCACTTATCTCTCCCACATCATCAAGTGCTTTGCTTTTGTTTGTTTAATATCATTATTTCTTTTAGCCATTCAACTAAACAAAATATTGCTTCCATCATCCAAATTTAATTTTTTGCTGTTATTATATCTGTATATGTCAAAAGAATCTAGAATCTCTACCCTCTTCTACATCACATACCCTGCATTCTTCATTTTAAGATTCACTTCCGTATCAAGTTCATTACTAAAGCAAAACCTAGAACTCATTGGCACCCTTGTCCTATACCGTTCATCATCTCTGTTTCTTTACTTAATCTGTCCTTTAAGGCTCTTATTTTATTGTTGCTATATGATGACATACTTTCCTAATTTTAATTAAATTGTTTATTACTTCCCTTAAGGGTTCACGCTTTATTGTATCAAAAAGCTTATTAATGTCCCCTACCATACTTTTCACATCTTCTCCTGTATTTACAGTACTATCTACAATTTCTCTCACAATCATTGATTGCTGACACCCCATCCCCTTTATACAGTATAAACTTTCTTCCATATTTTCCATTTTAATTTTCATTCTGTTCTGCATTTTCAGAAATATCTTGTAATCTGCATTACTACTCATCTCCAGTTTTATTTCTTCTTTCTCTCCTTTCTTCAATAAAAAAATTAATATTCCACTACACAACTCCTTATAAGAAAATCCTTTGTTTAACTTTCCATTTAAAATGTTTAGAAAATATTCCACTCAATTTTTATAAACTTCATACCGTATACAATCCTGGCCTGCAGTTGAGTATCCAAGTTGATCTCATTTTCAAATTCTTTAGTTACCTGCTCTGAAAAAAAAAAATTCTCTTAGTCTTTCTTTTTACTTTTAAAATTTTCTTCCACATAATGAACTACAATGTTCATAATCTGTTCCTGTACCTTTTAGCTCAACTTTTATATTTTTCATTTCCCTCATTATACTTCTAAATTCCATCACTGTTTTACTTAAATATTCCGATACTTCTACTTTCTCCGTGTAAAAATAGCTTTGTTTAAATAATAGCCCTTTTGTTTTTTATGATTGCTTTTATATATTTTTCTTTATCATAATACTTTCATTCTTTAAAATTTGTAAGCCATTTTTATATAGCTCTCCATACTGTCTTCCATCATTCTGCCATTGTAAATAGCATCTTTTATATTTCTCTTTAAAAGCAATCCACCATTCAGACCAATTTGCATAAAATAACCTCATAATAGTATGATTTCTCCGTAACTTGTGTACTAATTTTTTCATTTGTTTCCTTCCATGTGTTCTTATTTAATCTTTTTATTCCTTTTCTTATTCTAACCTGTTTCTTCTTTTCATTTACATTCTGACATGTCACTTTTCATTTACTTCTATCCATATTGCATAATTGTCAGTAAATCCTGTTAAAACTGTCTCCTTCTGTTATACGTAATCCTTCTGATATAAAGTAATAATTTTTAGTTTTAATTATACTTCTATATGTCCAGAAATTTCTATTCAAGATAGTTAATTTACTACATCTCATAACTTGTAATATTGTTCTTGGATTATTTCCTTTTTATTACCCCTTAGGCCACAGTTGATGTCTCCTGTCATAATCATATTTACTACCACATTATCTAATACCTGTTGAAATAACCTTTCCCATTCCTTACAGGTAGCATAAATATGCGAAGCACTGCTCCAAACCACATAAATTGTAATAACTTTTAATACCAGGTTAGAATTTTCACCACATAATGTGGTTTCTTCAGACCATAAACAGAAATCAGTGCACTACAAACCAGCTCTATATACTTCCACATAATGTCTAATACATTCAAATTGATTGATTAAACTCCTCACCTGACCTTGCATACCATACGCAATGTAAGTGATGTCAGCAGACCTATCCACTCATAATTTAAAAGAATAGTTAATAAAATTACATCTTAGTTTCATATACCATACGCAATGTAAGTGATGTCAGCAGACCTATCCACTCATAATTTAAAAGAATAGTTAATAAAATTACATCTTAGTTTCATATAATATGACACATTTCTAACATTCTCTAATATATGCAGGAACGCTTCTCCAAGTTTGTACATCAGCCTTGCTAAAACAGTTAGCGACAGACTCATTGAAAAGCAGTAAACACAGCATAAACATATTTGGACGTTCACATCGCATTTTACCTGTCATTCTAGTAAGTTAAATCAATAGATGAATCTCCAAAATAAGGACATCGTCCAAACAATGGATTTAGTATTCCAATTTAGTGGCAAGATTCATTAAAAAATCAGTAGACGCAGCATAAGCATATTTAAAAGTTTGCATCACAATCCAGCTGTCAGGCTAATAAGGTAAGTAAATGGATGAATATCTAGAGTCAGGACATCGTCCAAACTTGATTTTCCAGCTAAGAACAGATTCTAGTAATTTATTTGGTCGTACACTATCATCCTATAGTAATTGCTATACCTGTCAGCGGACTTGTTTAATGAATCTTGAAAAGATTGCTAGACATTCTTCAACATTAGAACAGCGAGCATGTCTTCCCTGGTAGAAGTGTATACTAACTTTCAAATATGCGTGCTTACGCTAAGCAGATGACGTCAGCAACCATCCCCTTTGCTTTAAAGGTATATTTGTGCAATTTCTACAAATATTTTTTGTACAAATAAAACAACTTCCATTTTAACAGTTAAATTTCTAATATAAAAGAGCATCTATAAAGTAATATATCAATATTCTAATGGCTTTGACGCTAGCTATCTTTAAAACATAAAAAGAATGTTGATATTACAAATGTGTAACAATGTATTTATACACATACTAACACGGTAGACTAACAGACTACTAAGGACAATATGATCACAAGAAGCGTGTTTGACTTTCCTTACTATATCAATAGAAACTCGGGTCCATAGTTAGATCAATATAGCTAATCAATAAACATAAAACATTAATTTGGAAGATTAATTATGGCACCACCTATGATCTTAGAGTAAATGTTTCAGCGTATTTACTAGAGTCGTTTCTAATGAGTGTCATTCATATCAGCCACTTCTATATAGAGTTAATATTTACCATCGTATAATAAATAATTACAGTACGTTTATGGCCATATCTTTGTTATTATTATTATTGGTATTATCAACGGCATAGTTATTTAAGTTCTTGGAATACAATAGTAGATGTCCTAATAGCATTCATTAATCCAAGAGCCTACCTCCCACCAAATGCAATCAGGTCTAGAACACATTAGAGATTGTATTCCAATTTGAATGGTCTTAGTCAAAATCAAGCCTCACTTTCCACTTCTGTGTGAAACTGAACCTTCTTTTTTGTCCGTTACATGCTTTAGCTACGTATGCATTCCATGGGTCATCATTTCTTTTCTTTTCCTATTTGCATAGAAAACCCTTTTTGCCATAAACAGTCTGAAATATAATGTCACAAAGTGTCTCTATTTATTAAAACACCACTCTTACCTCGTGTACTTTTACCCAATGGAAGTATTATGTTGTCCCCAGCTTCATGCCTGTTCACTTCCTTGTCGTCTTCACTTTGAATTTTCACCATATGCTTCCTTTTCCTGTTGTCCTTGCTTTTTTCTTTTCTTTTTTGCTTTCCAGTTCCATCTGCCACAGTCTCTGCATACTTTTTCTGTGCATCTCCCTTCAGAATTGCTTCTGAATCTTTTTTTCTTAGTACTTTTCCATTATATTCCCCCCCAGGAAACATAATTTCAGTTCTGTTCACTCTACTCCATCATCTCTTTTAATACATTATCCTGCAACCCTCCTTACGGGAGGGTTTTAACATAACCATCACTCACTGCTACTTCTCTGTTCTACTCTGCAAACAAATTAAACTGAAAGCTTTTGAATCCTCCACTCCATCATTGACTTTATTCAGCTTATTGGTGTTTGCCTCCACTCCTTCCCCCATTCTCTCCTCTTGGCATACCATTCTCCCAGCCACCACTGTGCTAAAACTAGGACACACCCACTAACTCTAAAGTTACCAGTAGGGTTAGTTCCCTGATGTCTTGGCCGAATTTCGCCTAGCAGTGTAAATACCACCTCAAGTCTCCCCTGAAAACAGGCTACTAACCTAGTGGGACTAACTCTGTCAACAATGAATGAATGAATGAATATCCACCAGACATCCATTTTGACATTAACTGTCAAAACATCTCACCTAATAAGAATGAGTGGCTATAATCAGAAAACTCATCACATGCTGGAGTGTACCAGTTACGCATTCATCATTTGCCTGATCAGTAATAATGAAAAGAAATTCAGAAAGTGCCCCCCCCCCCGACCTTGCAAATATGACATGCACTTAGACTGATTTATGTGCTCCAGTGACACAATGCAAAAATTTAATATTTTAATATCTGAAATGGTGGCTTGTTGCATTAAAAATGTTGGCCTGTTTTATGTTCAGATGTCACTTTGCACAATTGTTGAAGTCCCCTAATTGCAGTTCATAAGGGTAAAGGCATAGGGGATATGCTAGGTCATCATTAATTTCTTATGAAGCCTACCATTTTCCCTGAAAATCCTTTAGCCCGTTGGAATACTTTGGAAATTGTGTGCATCCCTATTATTTTGCATTCTTAAATAAAGATTAATGGGAAGCTCATTACTCCTGTTGGTAACTTTGATTGTGTTGTAGTGATGCTATTCACACTTTGTTCTGCTTTTGTAATGTATTTTATATTAGTGAAGGCAAGAGGCAATTCGAGGCATGAATTTAAAGTTGTTGCGTTGCATTAGGAACTTGACCAGAACTGTCCCCAAACAACTCTTGTTTAGTATAATGATTCGACAGTTCAGGTATGCTTTGTTTTGCTGCCTGGCTGCTTCCAAGACAACTTCCATATGTGCTTTCTGTACTGTCATGACCAGTCACAGTTTTCTGGGCCTGAACCCCATGAAGAGAGCATTGACCGCTCCGTAACATACCGTCTTCTCCTAGGAATGCTTATCTTCACCTTTGCTCAAGTATGAGACCATCATGACAAAATGTGCTGCAGCACTACTAACAAAACTGAGTTTGATAACAGTTTAAACATAAAGTATGCTTTTTTTGTCTTGTCAGAGTGCCTGAGGAGTGACTATCCCCTTGAAGTACCTTGAGACATACCTCCCTTGCTGGATGTTTTTTGTACCTTAGTCTTCTGTTGAATGGCGCAATCTACATTTTACCCATATTTATGACCTTATTTAAGGCTATTTTCGTAAACTGGAATACCATAAACCACCTTGAATGCATTTGTGTGAGCATTATTTTTTGTCTATCTATGGTATAATTGATTTCTTTTTTAATGTGTAGAGTTTGCATTTTGGAACTAAATCACTTACTTTCCTGCGATGACATCTGGTGTCATGGGACAGCGCACCAAGTCTTTGTGACTTATCAATCCCCTTTTTCCCATTTTTTACATGGGGTCATGGTTTTGTCAACTAGCACTACCTCTCTCAAGTCAGTGCCACTCTTCTACCTTCAACAGTCGTGCCTGACTGTCACAGGTCTCTCTCACACAATCTCTCCATCTCTTTGCTGGAGGTCACCGTTTCCTCTTGCCTTCTTGTCTGTCCCAAAACATCTTTACCTGATTGTTTCTGCTTTTTTGCATGAGCCCCAACCACCATAATCTGTTCCGTTTGACCTTCTCTACAACTGCAGCTACTTTGGTTTCTGCTCTGATGTCCTCATTTTTTTTGTCCCACAGTGTGCATCCTACCAACCATTTCAAACACTTGATCTCCATTACCTCTAGCTTCCTCAGTTGCTCTACTTTTACTGCCCAGGTTTCTGGTCCATACAATAGTAATACTGTTCACATCACCATTTTGTACACCTTATTTTTCAGCTTCTTTGGCGTTCTTCTATCCTACACTAGTCCTGACACACTATGCCAGTCGGCAGCAATCTCTCTGATTCTAACTTTGAAGTCCTCATTCAGACTTCCCTTCTGTTTAACTGCACGTCACAAATAATTGTAGCTGTTAACTGTTCCACTGTTCTCTTCCATCTCAGTTCTCACCTTCTGATTTCCATAATTTGCTGTCATTACAACTGTCTTATCTGTACTTCATTTCATCCCACGTGCCTTAAATTTCGCATTCCATTTCCCCTATTCTTTGCTGAAGTTTTCGTTGGACTCTGATTGTAATGTAGATCATCTGCATACAGCAAATTTATCCGTCCCTTATGCCTGTTTGTTAATGTTGTCCCTCACTAGTATGAACACCAGTGGGCTTAAATATGAGCCTTGATGCCCACCCACTCCTACATGGAATACCTCTGTGAGACAGAACATGGTTCATACTTGGCAGTGGGTGCTTGTACATAGCCTGCCCTAATCTGATGTTTCTGGGAGTTAGAACCAGTGCAGGACTGCCAAAATTAGCATTCTTGGACCTTTTCATATGCTTTTTCCAAGTCTAGGAATGCCCTGTGAGACTTTCCTCTTTCCTCATCTATAGCTTTGTCTCTTTCTTCATTTCTAGCTTTGTCTCTTTCCTCATTTCTAGCTTTGTCTCTTTCTTCATCCCTAGCTTTGTCTCTTTCTTCATCTCTAGCTTTGTCTCTTTCTTCATCTCTAGCTTTGTCTCTTTCTTCATCCCTAGCTTTGTCTCTTTCTTCATCTCTAGCTTTGTCTCTTTCTTCATCTCTAGCTTTGTCTCTTTCTTCATCTCTAGCTTTGTCTCTTTCTTCATCTCTAGCTTTGTCTCTTTCCTCATCTCTAGCTTTGTCTCTTTCCTCATCTCTAGCTTTGTCTCTTTCCTCATCTCTAGCTTTGTCTCTTTCCTCATCTCGAGCTTTGTCTCTTTCCTCATCTCGAGCTTTGTCTCTTTCCTCATCTCTAGCTTCATCTCTTTCCTCATCTCTAGCTTTGTCTCTTTCCTCATCTCGAGCTTTGTCTCTTTCTTCATCTCGAGCTTTGTCTCTTTCCTCATCTCGAGCTTTGTCTCTTTCCTCATCTCTAGCTTTGTCTCTTTCCTCATCTCGAGCTTTGTCTCTTTCCTCATCTCTAGCTTTGTCTCCTTCCTCATCTCGAGCTTTGTCTCTACTGTCTCTGTCAGTGCAAATCATTGGGTATGTTGTGCTGCTTCCTAATTTGATACCAATCTGCTCATCTCCAATCTCACTTTCTAATGCTCTGTATATTTGTTTATTGATCATCTCCAGAACTTTCACGCAGTGTGAAAGGAGTTTGATAACCTCTGTATTGACTCTCAGTTGTGGATATCCCCTCTATTCCTTTTTTATTAATAGGAAACATCTTTGCCTATGTTGCAAGTCATAATTTAATGATCATAAATTTATATAGGTGATAAAGATACTGACATAGTTTCAGTTGTAAAAATTATATATCACTTATTTATTCAATGTCAGTCTAACATTATAATGCTCATTCAGTTCCTGCTTTGCCTTAAACCTCATTCTGCCTCCAAAACGTTATTCTGCTTGTATTGTTCCCACAATTCCCATTTTTTCTTTGTAATTTGCTCCAACCCTTTTCTAAAGATGCCCCATTCATTTATTTTTATCTCTGTTGCTATATTCGTTGCATCTATCACAGCTCAAAAAAATAATTTCCTTAGTTACACCAATTTGCTCACCCTGTATTTCTGATAGAGTAGTCTGCAGGGAATTTTATGTCTGTGAACTCATTACACTCCCAAAAAATGTGTTCTCAGTTGCATCTTTCTTCCCCATTACGCCTCCCATATTTGCAATCTACCTGAGGAAAAATTCTTTGAAGTCTGCTTGGGGTACAAAAATACCTATGCAAACACTTCCCAGCAAAGATCCTAAATCTTCTAGACTTTTGTTGCATATGTAGGAGCCATACATACATGCATGCATGCCACATTTGTTTCTTTGTGAATTGCTTATCCATTTTCTTTCCAATCCTTTCTAATCTTCTCTGATAGGTTCCTGTAGTTGTCCTGCAATATTTTATATGCCCTTCTAATTATCCCTTTTTAACAGCAGCTTCTGTTCATGATGCTACCAAAAGTCTACCAGTGCTGGTCTTTGCTTAGGATTCCCTGTTTTCTCTTTGCCTATACTCTCAGTTCTTGACAGGGAAGGCCATCTCTAGCCTGTAGTCCAAGTAAATTCACCACATTTTCTATTCTTATTGCCTTTCCCTCTCTAATATTTGCTCCCAGTAGCTTGGATCTTTGCCAGTTTTCTTCAGTAAATTCCAACCCTTCTCGCCAATTGTTTGTACCCCTAATTGCAATAATCTCTGTCAGAATCTCCTTTCTCCATTCCCGTGTTGGCTTAGTTTTTAGAATGCTACTTGCTATTTTATGAATATAATATTCTGTATGATTATTGTTCTCCTTAAGGATCTGCTTCCAAAATCCCAGTCTCTCCTTGGATATCCCCTTCATTATTATATGCTGGTACTAGTATGCTTATTTCCCAGTTATCTGGGATATGTCTTTCTCTGCATATTGCTGTGAGTACCCTCAAAAGCCATTCATCCTCTTCCAAAAATCCGATCATACTGCTGTGTCCTTATCTAAGCCTGCTTTCTGCCCTAATTTATTTTCCTTCGTGCGGTTTGTTCTTCTAGAATGGGCTCCTCTTCTTTTATTGTAGACTGTGTCTGATTCCAGTATGTGGGATTTCTTCATTCAGAAGCTGCTGGAAGTACTCCCTTCATCTGCCTTTGAAATCCTGTGGGCTGGTGAGCAAGCTGTTGCTGGCATCCCTTATCAAGGGAGTCTGACTATTTTATCTTTCTGTTTTGCCTTGCAGCCTGATGGTTTCTTTGTGCCATCTACCAAATCACTTTCCAGAAGCTGGTAGAGTGCCTCTGATGCCTTGTTCCTTGCTCCTGCAACTCTTTTCTTAAGCTCTTATAGCCAGCCACCATTCCATCTTAGCCTGGTCCATCTTTTCTGTCTCCCACTTTTTCCTGCACTTCTTCCTTTTGATGACTTTAGACTTATGCATTTCATCACCAGCTTTCTTTATGTACCTTATTTCCATACCTGGCTTGGCTGCATATCTGTTCTATAATCCTCACTGCTGCTTTGAGGTGCTGCCATTCTTCAACTCCACCCATTTCTTCCTGAGGTGCTAGAGCCCTGAATAATTTGAACTCCTGTATTTTCTCTCCAGTCAACCTCCTGGTATTCAGCCTGGTCTCTGTTGACCTTTGAGCCTTCTCTGACTACTGCTTGTAGCTGATTGTGGCAACCAGTGGTTTATGCTGTGGATTTGACTGTTTCACTGGAGATGACTTTGCAATTGCTGATTCTACCCCAGTGCCCTTTCCTTGCAAGGAGGAAGTCTACCTGAGTTGCATTTTGGCCAGTCTTGTATGTGATCTTGTGACTGTCATGCTGAACCACACATTTGTCACCAACAAGCCATTTGTCATACAGAAATCTAGAATTACCTCTCCTCCTCTATTCCTATTGCCCCACCCATGTAGACCCAGGCCCTCCTCTTATCCTGATGTTCATCATGTTTCATTGTTGTAGTCCTAACTAATGGGTTATCCAGCTCCCGGTAGCCCTTGGTCAGCCAGAATACCAAAGGTAAGTAAAAATGACATCGGTTGCCATCGGTTGTGAAGGACGTCAGGGCATTTGATACAAAAGGAGGCAGCCAACATCACTTCCTCAGTCTTCCTTGCCACGGAGCCTGAAGCAGAAGCTTTTCATGCATGAGTGCCGGTCGGCAGTTTACCTTTGTTGGTTTCCGACTACAAGAGTTGAAGTCTACTACAGCTAAGTAACCCTGTTGGGGATCCTCTTTTCTTGCCTTAATGAATGTCAGAAAAAGTTAATAATTGCCTTAACTGTGGAAAGCAAATTCCCCATAGAGATTTTCATTCCTATTGCATTATTTGTTTAGGCCTTGACCAATTGTGATCTCTGTGCCTCCTTTAATCTGTGTACTGTCTGTCGTCGGGCTGAGATTTTGGCTAGACATTTTGGAGTTTGGCCTAAGTTCGTTGGTATGGCGTCTGCCAGTCTTCAGGCTTTGGATATTCCTAAGAAACATAAGGATAAGGACTGCGACAGGTCTCAGAAAGCTAAGTCCTCGGATGATAAGTTGGTCGTCAATCAGGCGGTAGCCAGTGAGACGCCTTTGCAGTCCGCAGATGTACAACAACAGGCCTTGATTGAGTCCGAGTACCTTAGGCCTTCGGCCTCCATTTTGCCTTCCGTCTTGTCGCCAGTCACCTCTTCTGCTGGAGCCGGAACCGCTAAGCTGACTCCAGTGTCCGAGGCCTCCATTTTGCATTCTGACAGCAAACTTCTTCCTTCAACTTTTTCTGCAACTTCAGCGGTTGCCAGGCCTCCCAAGGCCTTCAGTCTTGTAGGTAAATCTTCCATTTGTAAGCCTGTGAAAAGGCAGGATCCAGTTTCTTCTCGTTCCCCTCGGTCCCAAATGGTTAAAGTGGCTAATGATTTGTTAACTCTTATTAGGGGTTCTCACCCTCCTCCTCCTCCTAAAAGGAGTAGGGATGTTTCTCCTGGGGTTTTGTCCTGTTCAGATTCTGATTATTCCAGCATTTCTGCTGATGAAGAGGAATTTTCTCAGGCTTTTTCTCCTTTTGAGGATCCAGATGCAGAGGAGTCCATCCCTTCAGCCTGTCCTCCAGAGGATTTCTCTTTGTGATACTTTAAATACCCTCAGGGAACATTTTAAATGGGAAAGTCAGGATTATCCCCAGTCTAAGAAATGGATTAGGGAGTTTCTGGATTTACCTCAGCATAAGCCTCTTGCTATTCCCCCTGTGTTGGAAGTTGTTGATGTTTTTCTGGAAAATTCCTAGACTCCAAATTCGGTTCCTCCTGCTCCCAGGAAACCTGACCGGTACTACAGAGTCCCTGATTCTCATCCATTTCTTTTCAGGGACCCATTGTCTGATCCAGAGGTTATTTCTTAGGGCCCTTTAGAGTTAAGGCCACTGTTACCAGGAATCCTGTTCCCTCTGACAGGGAATCTAGGAACCTATATAGGTGGGGCAAGAAAGTTTATACCTCTGCCAACCTAGCTATTATGGCCACCATTTGCCTTTTTCATATGCTGAAGTACCAGCAGCACACCTTGGAGGCTATTAAGTCTAGGATAGCTAGTGTACCTCTTTTGCCAGTGAGTAAAGACATGCAGGATTTACTGAATTCTACCAGTCTGGTCAATAAGCATTCTTTGCATTGTGGTTTTGACATCCTTGAAACCTCCAACAGGGCTACGGCTACTGGATCTGTTATTAGAAGGCACACTTTTCTCAGAGAACAGCCTCTTCCAGAACCTGTCAAGGCTAAGCTTTTGGATGTACCTTTGCATAAAGACAGTCTTTTTGGCAGCAAAGCAGAGGAGGTACTTAAGAAGATGGAGGATAAGGCCAAGTCCATGCAAACTGTTAAGGATTTTCTGCAAGTGCAACCCCCTCACTTTAGTAGGAATTACCCTTCCAAGAGTTGAACCTTTCCTGATACCAACAGACAGAACCGCTCCAGGAATAGAGGTTACAAATCTTCTAGGGGGAGGCGACTCCCCTTTAAAGGTCTAGGCGTTGGCAGGCTTCCACTTCTAAGGGGGCTTTGAACATAGTTTCCCAAGGATACAGATTCCACTTCCACACACTACCAACCCCAAATGGTTGGCCAGTCCTCCCCCCAAATCAATGGGCAGAGGCCCAACAGCAGGTTCTCTCTCTTCTCAGTATCAGGGCTATTCAACCTGTCCCAGCAGAACAAAGGGGGCAAGTTTTTTATTCAAGACTTTTTCTGGTACCCAGAAAAGACGACTCCTGGCATCCTATCCTGGACCTCTCTATTCTCAAAACCTTTCTGGTGGTTCCAAAATTCAAAATGCTAACTCAACAGCTTCTTCCTATGCTAGCCAAGGATGCCTGGCTGGCAACCCTAGACTTAAAGGAAGCTTACCTGCACATCCCAATAAGAGGATCCTGCAGACAGTACCTACATTTCACGGTGGGCTCCATGCACTTCCAGTTCTCTGCACTTCCCTTTGGCTTATCTACTGCACCCGGGGTGTTCACAAAGTGTCTAGCTCCAGCCATTACATTTTATAGGCAAAGAAAAATTCAAATTTACTCATACTTGGACGATTGTCTGACTCTGGCAGAAAGCCAGGGCTTGCTATTACAACACCTGGCATTCGTAAAGAAACTTCTAACCTCACTGGGGTACACCATCAACAAAAAGAAATCTCACCTAGTACTCTGCAAACAGATTGTATTCCTGAGAGCAAGCTTGAACACAACTTCCCAGATGGCATTCCTCACTCCGGAGAAACAAGTTTATTTGACAACCTACTTCAGACTATTGGCCACATATACCCAGCTATCTGCAAAAATTTACTGCAAGCTCTGGGGTTCATGGCCTCTTGCATTCTGCTAATTCCATATGCAAGACTGCATATGAGGAAACTACAGTGGTATGTAAAAAGCCTATGGTGTCAACATTCTCAGGACCTGGAAACAATGATTCCTCTCATTCCTTGTCTAAGGACAGTGTTCCTTTGGTGGGCAGAGGCCTACTACCACAACAAGGGACTCCCTTTCACTCTACCCCCTGCCGCCCAAACCCAAAACAGACGCATTAGACTATGCATGTGGGGCTCACATGGCAGGGCAGTGCATTCAGGGCAAATGGAACCAGAGAGAGATGCACCTGCATATCAGTCAAAAAGAAATGTTAACTGTACAGAATGCTCTGACAATTCAAAGAGTTTACTCTTCCAGGACAACTATTGGTAAAGAGAGACAATACCCACAGTTATGTGGTACATAAACAAACAGGGGGGAACCCACTCGTACCCTGTCTGCAGACTACGCATAGCTCTGTGGAACACAGCCTTGAGCTACCAAGTATACCTACAAGCACAATTCCTGCTGGCAAACTAAATTCACTGGCAGACGACTTAAGCAGAACTCTCATGGACCCACACACATGGAAACTAGAACCCAAAATTTTCACCCTCTTGAGCAACAAATGGGGACTCCAGAGGTAGACCTGTTTGCCTTCCCTCAGAACTACCAATTGAACATATTCTGCACAAGAACTTCCCACAGTCAAGCTTGGAAAGTGGATGCCCTGTCCTTTACCTGGGAAAGCCTCTCGGTTTATGCCTTTCCCCCTCTGCCTCTCCTCTCCAAGGTTCTAGTAAAGATCAAACAGGTCAAGCCTAGGACAGTACTGATTGCACCAGACTGGCCAAGCCAGCACTTGTAGCCCCTCTTGCACAGTATGACACTGCTACAACCATGGCAGCTGCCTCAGACCCCTTACCTGCTGTCACAGCAAGCGGGCCAGGTTCTGCACCCTCAGCTTCAAACCCCGAACCTTGCAGTCTGGCTAATTCCTTGAGCTCTCCTCTAGCATCCCTCAGTAAGCAGGTGCTGGATGTCATTCTGGAAGCAAGGAGGCCTAGTACTAGAAAATCCTATGTTGAAAAGTGGAAAAGATACTGTTCCTGGAGCCAGGCTCAGGGGATGGGCACAGCGGTGCCCAGCTTACCTCATATTCTAGAGTACTTGACAGAAATGCTCCAGAAGGGCCTATCCTTCTCGTCAATTAAAATTCATGCCTCTGTCATTTCAGCACATAATACTGAGCCCACCCCTCTTCCCTGTCCCCTTGCTAAAACAATTCTTTAGAGGGGCCAAATATTTAAGCCCCCCCCCAGGAGAGCTCCCACTCCAGCCTGGGACCTTAACTTTGTATTGGAAAAGCTCACCCCCCCCTTTTGAGCCAGCTGCAACAGCAGAGTTGAAATTTCTTTCTTGGAAAACAGCCTTCCTTCTAGCCATCACTTCAGCAAGAAGAGTGTCTGAATTACAGGCCCTCATGGCAGCGGAACCCTTCATTATCTTCCATGCGGACAGGTTTTCCCTCAGGACTAATCCTTCCTTTATGCCCAAGGTAGTGTCTAGTGTGGCCCTAAATCAGTCCATTCATTTGTCTACTTCTTCCCCTCATCCACAAAACAAAGGGGAACGAATACTGCACTCTCTGGACGTGCACAGACAACTATTTGGACAGGACTAAGCCTCTCAGAAAATCTGAACAGCTGCTAGTTGGCTTTGGGGCAGGGGGGAAGGCCATTTGAAAACAAACCATTTCCAAATGGATAGCCCATTGCATTCATTTCTGCTACAAGCACCATGGAAAACCTACCCCTCAGGAGATAAGATCACATTACACCAGGGCTGCATCTGCCTCAGTGGCATTTCTCAGAGGCGTCCCTACCAGGGACATGGAAGCTGCTTACCTGGAGCTCTGTACATACCTTCACCAAGCATTACCACATGCCTATCTTTTCTACCTCCAGAGCTGGATTTGCCACAGCAGTCACAGGGCTTAATAGCTGGCCCTAATGCTCTTTAACTACCTCCTCCTTCCTTAGCTTTGGGAAACAACCCAAATGTGATGACTGCAACAGTGAAACACAAAGAACATAGTAAAGTTGTGTGCACTTACCATAAATGTAGATGTTCGAGTGTATTACTGTTTCAGTCCTGGTTACCCTCTCTCCAGCCTCCTGACTTCTCTTGACTGTACCTTTCCTTCTTGTTTGGTATATTTATTTTTTCTTGTGTATTTGCTTGTAGATGGGGGTGTACCATACCATATAATTGCTTCCTATTGTGGGGGCACCTGACATCTGGGGCAAGAAAAACTGATGTAATGGCATCGGCTGCATGTTTTATACCCCTGACGACCTGACATCATGGAAGAAGCAAGAGCATCCGATGCAGAATTCCGAAGACACTGGTATTCAGGCTGACTGAGGGCTACCTGCAGGCAGATAACCCAAATGTCATGACTGCAACCGTGAATACACTCGAACATCTACATTTATGGCAAGTGTACACAACTGTACTATGTAAATCCAGCTATAACAGTGATCGTGGAGCAAAACATCTGCTTCAGACTGGTTTTATAAATTGAATTCTTCAGTATGGGCTGAAAGTTGTTAGTATGGATCATAATGTTAAGGGCCATGTAGTATATGGATCTTCGAGGATCACCACATTTTATTTTATATAGCTTTTACATACTTGGATAACTATTTTTTGCAAGTTATCAAAACACTGATGTTTGAATTTGTTAAAATCCTTTACCTTGCTTTATTGAAATGTTTTAAAATATACTATTGGGGATTTTTTTGTAAAGGGGCTTATGGTTAATATTAGCAGCTGAAGTACTTTTCATAGCACAACTACTTCTTCACCTTACAGAGGAATACAAAGTAGCATAAAATTTTTTTTTTCTTCAATTTTTATTTGGGTTTAAATCCACAGATAAATCCATTATAAAACAGCTATTTAATTATTTGATAGGTCCACAGCTGATAAATATATCAAAGTTATACATATCAATGAAAATTAATATTTTTCAGGTAAGTCTTTAAGCCAAGATTTATATGAATGTGTAATATTAGAAGTTACCATCTTTATAGTGTACAATTCACTATTGCAAACATTTTTTGCCATACTAATAAATTCAGCACTAGAGGGAGTAATTTTACTTTTCCAATTTTTAATAATCGTTTTTCTGGCAATAGCAAGACTAGACCAACGAAGAGGCAATGGGTTTTTGGCATTATCTTAGGAACTGGAACATTAAATAAAACTAAAGATTCAGAACTATTACTTCTGATCCGAGGTTATTACACAGGCTAAGATATTTTCCTTATCTAGATCTGGTTCCTTCAAGAGTACCTTCCCCCTTTTTGGAACAAAAGCAATCTAAGTCTCATTCCTTAGCTTCCTGTCATTCTTTCAGGAGTTTGACCAAAGCTGATGTGAACAGAATGATGACAAGATTTCTCTCTGCACAAATTCAGATGGGAGTTTTCCCAGCTCCTACTCCATGAGGTCAGGAAGCCCATCCTTCTACCAGTTAACTGATTACAGCTCCTTCTTTGATCTGACCTATTGTTTTGGAGCCTCTGGATCCGAGTCTTCCAGGTCCATCTAGTTCTGATCCGAAGATATCCATATCTTAGGATCTGAAGCTGCCTTTGAGAGCACTGGCTCCAATATCCTCTGAGCCCGAAGCACTCCTGTCAGATCTGAGGCATTGGAGTCGACTCAGGTTTTTGTCGCAGTCTGTTCTCCGAGCCTTGGCATTGGACTGCTTGGCTCCAACTTCTGCCTCTGGTAGGTTGCTTTTGGGGCAGAGGGAACTGATGGGCCCGAAACCTGGTTTCTTGGCAACATATTATCTTCCTTCTCCTGGAGCAATCTGCCTTTGAGGTAGTGGAGAGTGTTCTCTGCTCTGGCAAACGGATGGATCCTACCCCTTTGGATCTTCCCTATGGATTCTAGATGTTTCAGTGCCTTGAGCCACATCATTCTATGCCACAGAGACAGCCAGCTCAGTTTCCAGGCTACTCAGCAGGGCTTTACAATCTCGTCTGATACTTCAGTGGTGCATCCCACTGAGGAAGTCACTAGTAAGAGGAAATACAAGAAGAGGCACTTGGACTACCCTCCGGAATCAGTCACCAAAGACACTGATTTCAATGAAGGATAGGGGTCCCCAAGATCACCACCTGAAGGCAGAGCAGAGGGGTGCTTGGTCCTTCAATAACCCTTCCCAAGAGAAATCAGTATTCCTGGAAAGCTTTAGAGCTGGCCTGTCTACCTCCTGAATTATTGCACCTGCCAGTGAGCTCATTGACTTGATCTCTAGGTGGGCATGAAAGGAGCATGACTCAGTTGACCCAATCCCCAAAAGACCAGATCTGATTCTGGCTCCAGTGGGTAGGGAATACTGGAACAACGGAGTGCCTGTAGACGCTATGGTTGTGGCAGTGGACACAAGGAATTTGCCAAAGGTCCTCTGTCCACCCTCCTAATAGGGAGTCTAAGGTGTTGGACAGATTTGGGGAGTGTGTCTGCTTCAGTGACTTTTGTCCTTAGGTCATTGAATTACCTGACACATTTTGAGACTGCAACAGAATTTGATAAAGGAATTGTCAAAATCCCTTTCAGGGACTGATACTGCTGAGGCTCAAACCTCTGTAGCTTAGTTGGCTACCCTACATGCTTTTGTAATTCATCCGTGAGGCTTATCCCACATGCAGCTGAAGGTGCCTCAAGGGCAGCAGGTTCAGGCATTTCCATTAGGAGGCATACCTGGATGTGCTTGTGTGATTTCGAAGAGCCCTTAAAGTCCTTATTCGTCAATGCTCCTTTTGACGGCAGTTCTTTGTTGGCCACAAAGTTAAAAGACCACTCTCTAGGTGTGAAAAAGATGGAAAGATCCTCTTTGCAGTGGGCATTTTTCAACTCCTCAAAGGTCCTTCTCTAGGAATCACCAAGGAGGTTGAAAAACGTGGTTCAAGAAGTTCCAGGGTCATTTCCAAGATCCACTTGGAGATGGTTCCCTCAGAGACAGTGGGGGGAACTCTAGCTAACAATGATGCTCATGTGGTAGAAGAGACCTGCAGACCCAAGAGTCTAGAGATTCTTTCATGACTGACCCTACCAGTTGCTCCTGAAAGGCCTTATTGTCCTCCTTTGGAAGCAGTTGGGGGGTCATTTATCCCTTCACCAGAGACCCTAGATAGATGTAACAAAAGACACACGAGTACAGAAGATTATTTCCAGAGGTTATATAATTCTCTCTTTCTTACCACCTCTTCCTGTATGCAAAATTCCCAATGTTCCATCATGTCAGAGGAAAG